>NC_041389.1:419347620-419362894 GCF_002162155.2 Triticum dicoccoides | reverse complement strand
TCCCTGCTCCACACAATAGGCTGCTCCGACCAGCGTAAATAACGCGGTACGGCCGGTTCAACAGAGTTCACTGCTCGCTTATGAAATTTCCGGTCGCGCTTATCCATGCTAGTTGTGAAAACGTGATACTGCCCATTGTTCAACTGTTTTGGCTGGCTCTGATAACCCGACCGCTGCTGCTGCTGCTGTTGGTTGTAACCCCCTTGACCGTTCTGATTATCCTGGTTATCATTACCGCCCTGATTGGAACCTGAACCGGAAGCTCCACCGTGACCCGGCCCATGGAAACCGGATCCTGAGCCACCCCCTGACCCACGGTCATACCGGAAGGCATTAGAGTTTTTAAATTCCTGCATAATGTAACAATCCTTCCAAAGGTGGTTAGCCGGCGCCTCCTTCGTCCCGTGTTTTGGGCAAGGCTGATTCAGCAAATAGTTTAAGCGATCCGGGTTAGGATTTGGAGCCCCATTACGATTCGCCGCTTTACCTCTGCGCCGCTGACCCTTGTCCTGCGCATTAGTGTTAGCCACAAAGTCCATGCTGCCATCCGCCTTACGCTTGCCTCCGTTTCCATGGCCCGCCGGTTTGTATTGATGCCCCTTAGAGTTGCTATTCTTTTTTCCCTTCCCTGCTTCGTCATCGTCAGTCTCGGGATCCTTGGTACTATCAGAATCAGCATACTTCACTAAAGCGGCCATGAGAGTTCCCATGTCATTACAGAACCGCTTCATACGCCCCAACTTCTGCTTTAGAGGCTTAAACCGGCAGTTGCCCTCCAGGGTTAAGATCACAGAGTCAGCATTGATCCTGTCAGACGAGTGCAAGACTTCAGAAACGCGGCGTACCCAATGGGTTGTTGACTCTCCGTCCTCCTGAACACAAGCCGCCAAGTCTACTATGGATTTAGGCTGCTTACACGTATCTTTGAAATTCTGGATAAACCGGGTCCGCAACTGGGCCCATGAACTGATAGAATTAGGCGGCAGGCCCTTCAACCAAGTACGGGCTGTGCCTTCAAGCATCATGGTGAAGTACTTTGCACACGCGGTCTCATCCACATCCAGCATCTCCATTGCCATCTCATAACTCTCTACCCACGCTTCTGGAGATAAATCAGCGGTGTAATTTGGCACTTTGCGCGGGCCCTTGAAGTCCTTGGGTAGGCATACATTGTGTAAAGCGGGGACTAAACAGGGTACTCCCAAGCTAGATATGACCCCTGGCCCGACAGAGGTGGTAGGACGAACCGGTGTAAGTTGATCCGCCTCGTTCTGTGCTGCTAACTCGACCTCCCTTCGTGCCCGGGCCCGGTCCACTACATCCTGAGCATCGTGAACACCACCGGCCGGGTTATTGCCACGGGCCGCTTCACGGCCCCGCGCATTGCTTGATATGGCCGGTTCATCCAGGCACCTACTATAGCTCCGGCTTGGACGAGGTGTGGAATGAATCCGATCGCGGTTGTACGAATATGCCTCCTGTTGAATCAAAGCGGTCCGGAGAAGTTCCTTAACCCGGCGCGTCTCTATTGCTTGCGGAGAGTCTCCTTCGACCGGGATAGCTTCTAATCACGCAGCAGCTGCGACAAGATTGTCCATAGGATTAGAATAATGACCCGGAGGTGTCTGGACCGGCGGAGGAATCACAATGTTCTGCCGAGGAGGTTCCATCAGGCGGGGTTGGACCGTCGCTCCTGGCCCTATTGCCTCGACCCGGTTTACCTCCAGGTGCCCCGGCGGATTACTGGTTTCCGCTCCCGGAGTGTGAAAGAGATTTCGAGGGTCGAACCCTAACGGCAGGCGTGATCTGTGCTTCCGCTTCAAGACTTCATGTGATGCGTTCTGGTCGAGCATGAGCTTATAGGCCTGGGCGTCCAAAGCGGCCCGCTCTGCGGCCATCCTGTCCTTCTCTGCTGCCAGGTCGGCTTTGGCTTGTGCGATCTGCTCTCTCACCTTTGCAACCTCTGCATCATGGGCCTCCTGATCCGCCGGATTGGCCTCTGCCATAAGTACAGCTAGTGCATCAAACAGGTCAGACAGAACTTGAACTGGTGGGCGCACAAGGCCTCCTGCCCCTGCTGCCGCTGCCGCTGCTGATTCCGAGAGCATTGCTGCTGCGGTCGAGGAGTGATTCGCCGCCTATGTACCGGCCATGAATATTCCAACCCGGTTGATCTGCTCAGGGGGGTCCGGAATACTGTCGCCATCGGAACAGCCCCTAATCTGGTCGTCTTGCAACTGGTACAATGATTCGGTCTCTCCGGTTGAGGACTCGTCGCCGGAATAAACGATGGTCTCGCTACCGTATTCTGACTCGTCCCCATGCTCTCCTCCGTGGATGACTCCCACGAAGGCACGCTTCACAGCTGGTTTGATCTGGGTAGATCTCGCACGCTGAGCCGTCTCGACGAGGTCGGTGCGGATGTCCGGCTCAGGCCCAGGCTCACCAATCTTGCCGATAAAAACGTGTATGCCACCAAAGGGGACCCGGTACCCGTACTCGATCGAGCCGGCTTCGGGACCCCATCCTGCATCGTCGATGTAGAGCTTGCCGCGACGACTCTTGGTCATCCGGCCCACAGCATAGCCTTCGAGTCCTTTGAGCGTGCCCTCCAAGATCATCAAACCGTCGTGCGATAGCCCCACGGTGGGCACCAACTGTCGTGGATTTGTCACGGCAGATGTCCTTGTGAAAGGACTTAGTCGTGGAGCCATCGCTACAGGTTAACTTGAAGGGGTTAAAACGGACACAAAGACACAAGGGTTTATACTAGTTCGGCCCCTTCGATGAAGGTAAAATCCTACGTCTAGTTGTGATGGAATTGATGTGGTTTCGATGGCTAGGGAGCAAACAAGCTTCGCCTAGGTTCGAGTCGTTGTTGTCTGTCCTTGAACCGCCGTCGGGTCATCCCCTTATATACACGGGTGACGCCCGTCGGTCCATAGAGTCCCACACCGGTTCATACTCGTATCCCGGTTGGTCTCTCTCTATTCCTAACTTACAATGCAAGTTTACATATCAAGCCGGTTTATGGCTACAGGTTCTAAACCGACTACAGGCCTTGGGCCTTCATCTGCTTAATCACCTTTAAACTACTAAGGAAGCTAACCCGGCCCAGGTAGGCCGGTTCACGCCCAGTGGTAATATCCCCAACACCAGCCCTTTCCTCAACCTCTTCCACCTCGAGTTCCAGCACCCAAGGTTCAAGTTAATCGCTTCACGCTTCCCAGTCATGTCCGGACTCAGCCCTCAAGGTCGGTGGGTGGCTTCCTCTGTCACAGAGGAGGATATCGTGAAGCTCTAGGAGGCAAGATACCTCCGAGAGCTAGGGTTCGCTCTTCATTCCTTTGTTCGAGGGATCATGTTCTATTATGGGCTAGATTTTCACGATCTAGCTCCGGACTCCTTTCTTCACGTCTCGACATTCATTACCGTGTGCAAGGCATTCCTTCGTATTCCCCCACACTTTGGCTTGTGGCTCAAGACCTTCAACGTGAAGCCTAAGGTTGTCGATGGGAAACAGGCAGAAGGCGGTGGTGTTGTGGTGAGCAAACTCACCAATACTACATGGCCAGAGGGCTCCTTCACAGAAACTTCCGACCTGTGGCAGCCGGAGTGGTTTTACATCACTGAACCCCGTGGTACCAAATGGGCAGGTACACCTGTGTTCCGATCTGGTCCTCCGCTACAGCTTTCATCATGGATTAATAAGGGGCTAGACTGTGGATTAGTTGGTGAAATGCAGACGCTGCAAAGCCGCATTCGGAGCGACATTGAAAAGGACACCGGTCTTATCAACATGATCCAAGTAATGATAGTCCGTCGGGTCCTACCATGCCAGCGACGGCCTCTCCGCATGTGGAAGTTCAATCCAGAAGGACGACGAACCCTTCAGCACTTCTCCGGCACAATGCTTAGAGGAATGTGGAAATTTATCTCCGGGGCACGAAAACAGTGGCCAGATACTACAAAGGACATCGACCTTGACTACAACCATCCGGATACCCCGGTAAGCGGTTCCTAAACACAGCTTAGTTAAATTTCTCATAACAATATATTGAGAAAACCGTACTCGACCAGGGCTAGACAAAGAAGGCGGAGAGAATTAGGTGTTCGGCCCCTCTTCCCGAAGACTCAGCTGATCTGGTGCTAACAAGGATGCTGGCTCCGGCGCCATATCAGGTGCCGGCAGATGAAGACAAGGAGGAGAGCAAAAAAGCCCAGGGGGGCCACCCTAGAGGTACGCCTGGCACCTCGTCCGGGGAGATTGGGACTCCTTCTTCCGAAGATGGAAGGGAAGGAGAAATTGACATCCCTTTTCCCCATGGGAAGAAGAGGACCGCCTCTGAAGGCTTAGAGACAAAGGCTTCTAAGCAGGGGAAGATATCCCTGTCAGGGGGTTATGGTTCGGGAGACGACGTTGACACATAGTTCCTCCATAAGGACAAGCCCTTAGCTGAATCGTAAGTGAACAAGGGTGTCCTAAACATATCCCATTCTTTCCTGGTTGCAAGGGTAATATTTAAATTGTATGTTTGCAGTCCGGCACGCAGCCTTCCTCAATAGTCCTCCTCCTCGGGGGATCTTCTTTCGGAGATGATGGAGAGGTTACGCCTCCCTAGATCTCCCCGCCCAATAGGGCCGACGACTTCGAGGTGTCGTCACGGAGGATCTCTCCCGATCAACAAGCGGTGCGAGGGATAGTGAAGACCAGGCCCGAAGGTGACACTTCGGCGGTCCAGGGTACGGGGTGTGCGACCTCTATGGGGACCAACAATAAAGGCCCCGGACTATCTGATTTTCAGCCAGAGACGACTCTAAGGTCGAGTAGACATATTCCCTTGAAGGGAGTCCATATCCCTTTAGCTGTTTCCTGGGATCCGGAGGCGCCAGATACATTGATGGACACATTGTGACATGCGTCCGTCTCATAGGAACATCGTACCTTGATGGGTACGGTGATTGAGAGGGTTCTATCCGCATGAGGTACGTAATGTAATATTTTCAATTGTGTTATAAACGCAAAATGCGCCTGTGTATAGATAGTAGCCCCCGAGACTCTGCTTGGCATCCAAAGGGAGGCGATCAGAGGATCAAGAAAGATATGCCTAGGGAATAATCTGACTAATTGCAACACAGGATGTTACATCCATGGCGACTTCCCAAGCTACAGAGATTACAGATCTAAAGCAGAAATTTGATGTGGCGGATGATGACATCATGCTTATTAACAGGCGGCTCAATGAGGCGCAAGGTATGTCTTTGGGGCACTTGGTATATGCAAGTACTATGTGTCACGCCCAATATGCGACCCTATCCTAAAGGAACTCGAAGGTCCCACCAAGGATAGAAGCGCATATTGGAGACGCTTTTGCAAGGTGGATATCATTACATCGTACCATTACATAATAGTTGGGGATACATACAAGAGGCATCCAAGGCCACATGGATACAACATCATCATACACAAGATCAACATCCAACTACGGATGAAACACAAACAGAAACTCAAACGACATGCACCCTACTAGCCCAGGCTACCGACCTGGAACCTATCCCCTGATCGAAGAAGCAGCAGCAGAAGAACTCCAAAACAAGTAACATCGCTCTCGCGTCAAGATCATCGCATAACCTGTACCTGGAACTATTGTTGTAGTAATCTGTGAGCCACGAGGACTCAGCAATCCCATTACCATGGGTATCAAGACTAGCAAAGCTTAATGGGTAAGGAATGGATAACTGGTGAGGTTGCAGCAGCGGCTAAGCAAAATATGGTAGCTAACATACACAAATAAGAGTGAGAAGAGAAGCAAACGAAACGGTCGAGAAGCTAGAAGTGATAAAGAGGTGATCCTGAAACTACTTACGTTCATACATAACCCAAAACCGTGTTCACTTCCCGGACTCCGCCGAAAAGAGACCATCACGGCTACACACGCGGTTGATGCGTTTTAATTAAGTCAAGTGTCAAGTTCTCTATAACCGGATATTAACAAATTCCCATCTGCAAATAACCGCAGGCACGGCTCTCGAAAGTTTATACCCTGCAGGGGTGTCCCAACTTAGCCCATCACAAGCTCTCACGGTCAACGAAGGATATTCCTTCTCCCAGGAAGACCCAACCAGTCTCGGAATCCCAGTTTACAAGACATTTCGACAATGGTAAAACAAGACCAGCAAGACCACCCGACTGTGCCGACAAATCCCGATAGGAGCTGCACATATCTCGTTCTCAGGGCACACCGGATGAGACGTCCTACGAGTAAAACCAGACCTCAAGTTTCCCCGAGGTGGCCCCGCAGTCTACTCGGTTCGGACCAACACTTAGAGAAGCACTGGCCCGGGGGGGTTAAATAAAGATGACCCTCGGGCTCCGGAAACCCAAGGGTAAAAAGGCTTAGGTGAGGCAAATGGTAAAACCAAGGTTGGGCCTTGCTGGAGGAGTTTTATTCAAAGAGAACTGTTAAGGGGGTCCCATAAATCACCCAACCGCGTAAGGAACGCAAAATCAAGGAACATAACACCGGTATGACGAAAACTAGGGGCACAAGAGTGGAACAAAACACCAGGCATAAGGCCGAGCCTTCCACCCTTTACCAAGTATATAGATGCATTAATTAAATAAGAGATATTGTGATATCCCAACATAATCATGTCCATCATGGAGCAATCTCCAACTTCACCTGCAACTAACAATGCTATAAGAGGGGGCTGAGTGAAGCGGTAACATAGCCAAGCAACGGTTTGCTAGGAAGGGTGAAAAAGGTTAGAGGCTGACATGGCAATTTGGGAGGCTTGATAGACAAGAGATAGGTAGTGTAGCATAGCAATAGAACAAAGCAACTAGCATAGCAATGATAGTAGTGAGATCTAGGGTGACGGTCATCTTGCCTGAAATCCCGCTAGGAAGAAGAACGAGTCCATGAAGAAGATAAACCATGAAGACGAACCAAGCGTAGACGAATGAATCCTCACGATCGCAACGAAACAGGAGCTAACGAGAAGGAGCACAACCGGAAAGAAGCAAACAACAAGGTAACCACACAACACATAGACATGGCATGATGCTCAACCAAGTATGATGCATGACAAAGGATAGATGAGGCTACTCATGGCAAGAGATGATGCAAACAAGAACGACACATCAAAGCAAGTTTAAATGAGGCCGGAACCAACATATAACAAATCCCGTAAGTCCTCATATGCAAATTTCGAAATTGGTCCAGATCTGAATAAACCTTATGTTCAAGTTGTTAAACAGCAAGTTAAAATGCACCAAGATGATCTATACGAAATTCTAGTCAACTTACATATAAAGTTCATTTAGTTCGGAGCTACGACCTAGAAGATATGAGCAAACCAAGTTAAACATGGCATTGATGCAAAAGGCATTCAAACATCAAGCAACACTCTCAAAACATGGATGCAACATGATAAGATGAAACTACATGCAATTCTAAGCAAGTTTCATATAGAGCACACTCCAAACAAGATATAACAACAATCTGTCCAAAACAGCAACTAGGCATCTTGCAAGCATCATGAAAATATGCCGCATCACCTCAACTTGAAAACAAAAGGCATTGACATGATGTACAGATGAAGCTTAACAAAACACGAACACTGAGCTATCTCCAGAAATCACTATAACATGCTCCAAAAGGACATGGCAAGATTGCAAATAATAGCAGTTCACAGACTTGGCAGAAAATCACTGAGCATGACAGAAATAACATCAGGCTGCAATGTTTAGAGCTATCAAACAACATGTTACAGCAAGCTATCATGGCAAAATAGAGCATGGAATGATAATACTAAAGACAAAGAACAAAACTCACTTACTGAACTTATTACAAAGATCAACAGAAAAGATGGTAGGATCCATGCAAACATGGCAAGTGATATGAGAGATTCAGAATAACAGTACATGGTAGGAACAACAATAAGTAGGCATGTTGGTGAGCTTGTACCACTCACCATAGAGCAAAACATGGCATGACAAGGCGACCAACAGTAAGAAAACACATTTATGGAGCTAAACATGGCAATAGCATAGTCATAGGGTGCATGGATCACTAGCAAAGTACATGACAAAACTGAACTTAATGTTAACAAGCTGATAGCAACATTATTTAGCAATTTTAGAGCAAGTTTACAACAAGCTACAACATGCCATAATTGCAAACGAGGGAATGGATGGATAGAGCATAACATGTATAACCAAACATCCTTAGTGAATATCTCCAGATTATGCATAGAATGACTTGTAGCGGCAGGTTTACATAGCATCATGATATAACAGATCCAGTCTAGCAAAACAGTAACAGCAAGTACCCTACTACATGAGCTTGATGCACTCACCACAAGGCACACAAAAATACATGGATTGCACCACTATAAATATGGCATAAACATGCTCCTAAACTATGTAGGCATCATGCTCATAGGATGCACACACAAAATGCAACAAAAATGACAAAACAGCAAGTTACAACAGTTTCAGCAGGATAACATCACATAGCACTCTTGCTACGATGATTAGGGTATTAATATGGAATCAAACAAGCATGGCACAATGGAACAAAATGAAGAGCATCTCACAATGAACATTTTGATATATCATACATCATCACAGGGTAAACATGCACAAAGTTGCAGCCACACAAACATGCATACATGCTGATGAAAAACTAGGGACTTAGTGAAAATTACCAAATCCGAGACTAGGCGCAAGATGCTAAATAACGCACGTGGCGGGGAATCTGGTGGGCTTGCTCACCTGCGTGGCCTTGGGCCGAAGGGAGGCGGGGCTGGGCCTACCCAACTGGGCCTTGGGGAGGCCGGCGGGATCTGGGCCGCGGGGAGGCCATGGCCCATGCGGGACGAGGCCGGTGGCGCGGGTCGGCGATGGCCGAACTTCGGCGAATGGAGGGAAGGGCGGCGAGGACGATGGGGAAAAGGATGGATCCGGAGGTGGGGTTTCCAGATCCAAGCTCGAGGGTGGCCGGCGGAGCTCCACGGGGCGGCAGCGACGAGTTCCTCCGGCGGCGGTGGTGGCTGTCCATGGCAGCAGAGAGTCAGCGAGAGGGAGAGACGAGGAGAGGAAGGGAGAGTGGGGCACGGGGCCGGCCTGGGAGGTCCTCCGCGGGGCTTGACGACAGCGAGGAGGGGAGTCACCGACGGCGGCTGCTGGCGGCGAGCTCCTGGATCGGGGCTGCTCGAGGGACTCCTCCCCTCGGGTGAGCTCGAGCAGGGGATCAGGAGGCTCAGGCGCGGAGCGGGCTCGCGGCGGCAGCGGATTGGGCCTGTGCGGGCCCACGACGGGCTTGCCGGGCCTTGGCGGCGGGGCGCCCGGGGTGGGCACGTGGCGGCGCGGGAGTGGCTGCGGACGGCGGCGCGGGTGTGTCCAGCGGGAAACGGACATGTCCGGTGGCTGAGGTAGGTGGAGGCTAGGGTTAGGGTGGATTCATCCGTGATTTGAGGGGGGAGGCTAATATATAGGTAGAGGGAGCTAGGAGACTCCAAATGAGGAGCGGTTTTCGCCCACACAATCGCGATCGAATGACCGAGAGCATGGAGGGGGTTTGGTTGGGCTCACGGGCTGTGGTGAAGAGTGGCTGGGCTGCAAAGAGAGAGGGGTTTCGGGCTACGCGGTTAACCGTTGGGGCGTCAAACGGACTCCGAATGCAACAAAAATTGCCAGGCGGTCTACCTACTCTAAAACAACACCGCATGCCAAGTTTCATCCCATTCCGAGAAAAATTTTCTCCTGCTCGCGAAACAAGGTCTGAGAGGTGCGACGGGCACGCGCGAGAGTATCTGGGCTCAGAACAGACAGCAATGAGAACCGGGAGACCGGGACAGATGCAAGTTTTGAAAAACATGCAGATGAAATGCAGATGATGACATGGCAAAATGCAACACGCAAGAAAATGACATGGCAACGACAGCGAATAACTGGAAGACACTTGGCACATTGGATCTGGGGCGTTACACTATGATATGAGCATGACGCTGATATTTGTATACTGAGACATGCATAACTGCAGATAGTGCCACCACAGTTGAGACCCTTCAGGCTAAGCTTGCTCGAGCCAAGGAGCAAGCCAGGAAAGTAATGCGGCTGCCAAAAAGGCAGCTGCTAAATTAAAGGCCGAACAGGCTGCTCGGCGCCAGTGTGAGGAGAGAATATCCGCTATGGCGCTTGACCTAAAGGATGCCACCAGCCGATGCGAATTTCTCAAGAAAGATAACAAAACCAAAGCGGCCGATCTTGATAAGGCCTTACAAGAGGCGAGGGAAGCACGGTCCGAGTCTAGGGCGGCTCGGGAGGAGATCTGACAAGTTGGGGACATCGCGGCTGGTAAGGCCTTCTTATTACAAACTAAATTCGGCGATCCGAAGTATGCCCCGCTTAATAAAATGTGGAATTCTCCAGCCGCATTTTTGGATTTGCCGAAGAGTGCCTCTAATGTGACGCAATTTTTCCAAGCGCAAGAAGGACATGCAACGGAAAAGCTTTTCTGGTTGCAATTCAGCATGCCACATCGTCCGCTGTTGCTGAATGAACAGATGGCCCAGTGGTCTGAGCTCCACAAGGTATCCGGATCTGCCATGAAGGATGTCATAGTCCCGCTGTGGCTGACTGATCCAATTCTGAAAAGTTATTTCGGTTTGGTGCGGGCGACTTGTTGATGCGGTGCCGCGTATCGACACTGTTAAGCGGTCAACGTGCATAGAAGGTGCATGGATGGCCCTTCCCCGCATCAAGACGTACTGGGCGAAGATGAAGGCCACCGATATTGCAGCGCAAAGTCCACCCGAGGGCAAGGACCATCACACGCCACATCATTATTTTGAGGATGTCCTAGAGGGTGCCCGCTTGATAGAGGGTTAGTGCTCGAAAGATATTATGTTCGAGTGAAGTGTACCGAAATTGTAAAAAAGTATTATGATATATTAGGGCTATGTTTTTTATACTTTTGCCCAAAAAGTTTTTGGTGCCTCTTGTGCGGCTGTTTTTTATATAATCTGAAAGTTTACCAGTCGTCGGCTTCAGCCCCCTCGCGTATAACACGGGGGTGTTCGGAAAAGCACTTGATCACTCTTGACCCAACGTCTTGGTATATTAAGGAGGTGTCAATGCAGGGAACGAGGCAATCAGACTATAGGGTTTTAACACTTTCACTTAGCCATAGGAGTTTGACGGTGGGTCTACGATATAGCACCTGGTATGTACACGGCTATCCGAATATGATGCGTTTACATACGTGACCAAAAGAACGGTCCTTCGTTTAATACGGAGGGAATCACGAAGATTCCGATGAGTCATCGAGTGGTTGACCAACTCTCGTCATATCATGATAGTCAGTTTTCGGCTTTCTCTACTGAGGTGCTCATCTGGACGAACCAGGACACAATCGTAGTAGTTCTCCATTTACTACCCTAGCCGATAGAGCGGAACGTAAGGTAGTAAGCAGAGGAGCCGGGCAACCCAACTATTGACCAAAGACAAGATTCGGAGCTGATGCATATAAGGCCAAACTCGTGACGCCAAAGTGTGCTATAAAGCTGTTCGTTCTTGTCGGCAACTCATATGCTGCCGTATCGAGCCCCTCGCAATATATGCCGAGGGTAGAAAACTGAGAAAAAGGGGCACTTTACAGGTTTAAAATAAGGAGTGCGGTCTACAAAAAACATTTGGACCTTCTGTCGCACGTCTGCGCTGCCTTGCCTTGGTTAAAGGAGTTCTCAGCAAATATAGTTACCTATGGTAAAAGATAAAAAATGGTTAGAAAAATAAAAATACTATAAGAGTGCGGATAGTGTTATAGGTCTGTGCCCATTGTGCCTCCGCCAGTGACCAGGGTATTTTAAGTGTATATTTATGTGCGCGTTACAGACTTCGCGACTATATGGGGCGGACGACGGAGGCCGAACTGCTAATTCAGCTCTGAGATTGATTGGTCTTGTCTAATGAGGACTGGCGGCTTGATGGCCGACGAAATTTGCGGCTTGATGAGGCCGCTTTGTGCTTTGGGCGCAGTAGCCGTACTCTACTCCCTTGTACGGAGGGAGCATTCTGCATTTCTGTTTATCGTGATGGTGCCGCGTGGACCGGACATCTTAAGTTGGAGATAGGTATAATGTGGGACCGCATTAAAGCGAGCGAATGCAGTTTGTCCGAACAGTGCGCGATAGCCACTGCGGAAAGGGACGGTATCGAAGATCAACTCTTCACTTTGGAAGTTGTCCGGGGATCCGAAGACCACCTCCAGTGTGATTGAGCCCTTACAGCAGGCCTCTACACCTGGTATGACACCTTTAAAGGTAGTTTTTGTGGGCGTGATCCTTGAGGGATCAATACCCATTTTGCGCACTTTATCCTGATAGAGCAGGTTCAGGCTGCTGCCACCATCCATTTGGACTCGCGTAAGGTGGAATCCATCAGTGATTGGGTCGAGGACCATTGCGGCTGAACCGCCATGACGGATACTGGTCGGATGGTCCTTGCGATCGAAAGTGATCGAGCAGGACGACCATGAGTTGAACTTTGGGGCGACTGGCTCCGGCGTAGACGTCCCTGAGCGCGCGCTTGCGCTCCCCTGTAGGGATGTGCGTCACGTATGCCATGTTTACTGTCTTTACTTCAAGGGGGAATTGCTTCTGACCCCCGTTGTTCAGTTGGCGAGTCTCTTCATCATCGCTTTCACTGGGAGGCCCCTTCACCTTGTGTTCGGCCTTAAGCTTGCCGACTTGTTTAAAAACCCAACAACTCATGTTGGTATGATTGGCTAGTTTAATAGGGGTGCCATGAATCTGGCAGGGCCGGTCCAGTATCTTGTCTAAATTGGATGGTCCATCTCTTTTTGCCTTGAATGGCTTTCTTCACCGATCAGGTTTGGAACCATTGAATTCGGCGTTGACCGCTGTGTCTTGTGTTCCTTCATTGTTATTGTGATGCTTGTGTTTATTGTGTCGTGGCTTGCCGTTGCCATCTCGAACTTCGGAGGTACCCGGATCATCGGTGATGCTGCTTCTACGAGCGAGCCAACTGTCTTCTCCCGCGCAAAAACAGGTCATCAGAGTGGTAAGGGCAGCCATGGATCTTTGTTTTTCTTGACCGAGGTGGCAGGCGAGCCACTCGTCTCGGACGCTATGTTTAAAGGCCGCAAGGGCTTCGACGTCTGGACAATCGAAAATTTGGTTCTTTTTGATTAAGAATCTAGTCCAGAGTTTCCTGGCAGACTCCCCGGGCTGCTGGATGATGTCACTTAGGTCATCGGCGTCTGGAGGCCGAACATATGTACCTTGGAAGTTATCGTGGAAGGCGTCTTCCAATTCTTCCCATCTGCCGATGGAGTTCTCAGGGAGGCTGTTCAGCCAGTGCCGTGCTGGTCCCTTTAGTTTTAGTGGGAGGTATTTGATGGCGTGGAGGTCATCACTGCGGGCCAAGTGGATATGGAGGAGGAAATCTTCATTCCATACTGCGGGGTCTGTTGTTCCATTGTATGATTCAATATTCATGGGTTTAAACCCTTCCGAGAATTCGTGTTCTATTACTTCATTAGTGAAGCAAAGGGGGTGTGCGGCGCCTCTATGTCGGGCCACGTCGCGAAGTAGCTTGGATGGAGTTCGTCTGCGGGGCTCAGCCCGGGCGTGGTTGTGTTTGTCACATCCGACTAGATGGCCCTCGTCGCGCATCGGGGCATGCCCCGCGATCCATAGATCGATCTGGTGTGACCTGCTCTGATTTCCAAGTCATGCCGCAGGTCATATGTGTATCCCCGAGCTGTTGTGTCTCTCTTTTTATGGCGAGGTAGTGCGGGCTGGTGTTCGGCTTGAGTTGCCGCTTTGTCCCAGCCACGTGGTGGTTGGTCAGCCGCATTATGCGCTGGTAGGACGGGCTCCGGCGCCTTGTCATCAAATTGGGGTAACAATTTGCGCTTCAGGTAACTTTTCGTTGGGCGCTCAAGGCCATACTCTTCGGCTGCTAGGACATTAGTCCATCTATCATTGAGCAGATCTTGCTCAGCTTGAAGCTGCTGCTGCTTCTTTTTCAGGCTCCTTGCAGTGGCTATTAGCTGACGCTTTAAGCGTTCTTGGTTACGAGGTTCCTCGGGCATGATGAAATCCTCGTTGCCGATGCTCACCTCGTTCTCGGAGAGCGGAAAGTAGTTACTGTCCTCCGAGTCTTTGTTGATGGCCTGTTCATTAGGGCTAGCTCGCCCATCCTCCCGTTCTTCCTATTCGGAAGCTGGCTCAACGGGGTCTTCGTTGTCTTTGGCATTGTCCGAAGTATTATTTTCTCATGTGCCGGTATTGCTGTTTTTTCCATGGCATGGTTTATAGCGGCGCCGCTGATGTCGACGCTTTGGCTGTATCTCAGGAGGATTATTCTCGAATGGATCCTTTTCATTGTCGCCGTTGTTCTCTTTGGGTGTATCCACCATGTATACATCATACGAGGAGGTGGCTATCTAGTGCCCTGTAAGCGGTAGTTTTTGTGTCTGCTCCTCTCTGGCATCGTCGTCCATCCCGTCGATGTCTTCGGAGTCGTAATTGAGCATATCAGTTAAGTCCTCGACAGTGTCTATAAAGAGGGTGGCCGGTGGGAAACGGAATTCTCCATCATCAGCCTCCAATCCAAACCGGATATAGTTCGGCTGAGAGGGCTTTCAATGAGTTTAGAACATCGCCTAAAGGTGAGTGCCGGAAGATGTCCGCGAAGCTAAACTCAATGATCGGCGCCTGACAGTACAAAAAAAGACACATCCGTGACATTTTGGGCCGAACGAAATTTTTTTTGTCATACATATGACACTTCAATGACGATAATTGTGACAAAACCCGGTATCATCATAGATGTGGTGGGCTCCTACTTCTATGACAAAAAATCATGACAGAAAATGGGCTTTTCGTCCTGGGCGGGCCGGAGACGCAGCTGCATGACATTCTTGGGGCCGTCCATGACGGAAAAAACCATGGTAGAAGCGAGGGAGAGGAAAATTTCTGGGAGTACCCGGTTACGGTGGGTGGTCGGGGGCCGAGCGATGCGTGTTTCTCTCGTACACGTACGCGCGCGTGTGTGAGGTGTTGGCTCTAACTGAACCCGAGCGAGGCGTTGGGCTCTAACTGAACTCGAGCGATTGCACTGCAGGCTACGTGTTACTGAACCCGAGCGATCGATCGATGGCTGTTAACTCAACCCGATCGAGCGATTCCTTTGCTACTGCTGCTAACTAAAGCTGATCAATGCCGCCTCTCTGGAAGA
>NC_041389.1:419341055-419347132 GCF_002162155.2 Triticum dicoccoides | reverse complement strand
ACAGTGAGCGGTGGGAGTGGATGAACAGGACCTGTGGCGTTGCCTCTGGATGAACAGGACCCCGATCGATCGAGCCGGTTGGGGCTGGATGAACAGGACCCCGTGGAGGGCTAGATGAATAGGACGACCCCGTGGAGGGTTGGATGAACAGTAGACAGTGGAGGGGTGGATGAACAGTAGCCCGTGGAGGGGTGGTTGAATAGGAGCCCATGGAGAGGGGTGGTTGAACAGTAGCCGGTGGAGTTGCGCACGGTGGAGGCTGGATGAACAGGAGCCCGTGGATGAACAGTCGCTGGTGGAGGCTGGAGGAGGTCGACGGTGGATGAACAGTAGCCCGTGGAGATTGGAGGAGGTCGACGGTGGAGATGAACAGTATCCCGTGGAGTTCTATTTTGCGGTGTGCCACACCCCTCCCGATGAACAAGACCCCCGTTTTGACCGTAGAGCTCCAACACAAGTCCGTTTCATCCATTTTGCGGTACGCCACACCCCTCCTGATCAACAGGACCCCCGTTTCGACCATAGGAGGTCCGTTTCCTCCGTTTTGCGGTACGCCACACCCCTCCCGATGAACAGGATCCCGTTTCGAACGTGGCTGGTCGAACACAAAGCCGTTTCCTCCGTTCTGCGGTATGCCAGGCCTCGTTTCCATCGCCCGTTCCGTCCAAGCCCTCCCGATGAACACGACCACGCATTCTGTTCTGACCCAGCCGGTTGGCTCCTCATGAACACGACAAAAACGATGTTTCTCCATTCCGACCCAGCCATGTACACGATCCCTGGTCGTACATATATATGCGCGAGTAGGCATTCGAGACCCCGCCCGTATGTACACATACGTGGCCGTATTTTCTTTCTTGCACCCTGGCCGCTATACGTACGTGTACATGCTACATGCGCGCCTCTACTACGACACGTGCGCACCTCTACTACGACACATGCGCGCCTCTACATCCACCAGTATGTACGTACACGTTCGCGACCAGAATGACAACGCTACGTATGCTTCGACCAGGTGGGTCCTGACTGTTAGGAACTTCCTTGCATGCGAAGATGTAGCTGGTGGGTCCCAGCAGTCAGGGGGGCGAATCGTTTTTTTTTCGGGCGCGGTTCCTTGCGTGCGAAGGTGTAGCTAGTGGGTCCCAGCAGTCAGGGGGAAACGTTTTTTTCGCAAAATACGGTGGCCCGTCCGGTGGGTCCCCGCTGTCAGGTGGAGGAATAATTATTTTGCACGTAATAAGGAGGCACTTCCTTGCAACCGCCGTGGACCCAGCTGTCAGCCTCTCCACGTATAGTCCAGGTCCGATGGAAGCCGCTCCTTGACCATGTTGACCAGACCGCGCCGAGAGCACCAGGGCGGTGGACGACGGCGAGGCCTAGGAAGGGGACGATGCGGAGCCGGGGAAGACGTCGCAATGGATGCCCATGCGTAGAGGAGTATGAGGGTTCACTGGTTCGCTGCGGTGTGAGGCTGTCGTCGCCGCAAAATAACAGTTAACAGGGCGTGTGGGTGAGTAGAGGGATGGCCTGGCCAGCGGTGGGAGTAGTAGGGGGCGGTGAGGCCTCCGCCACATCGCAGCCGGCCACGTGAGGCAAGAGCATGAGGCACGACTGGCGCTAGTTTGGGTGGCTGGAGCAAGAAGACTAGAGGTTGAAGAAGCACTACGACCGTTGGATGGACATCGTACGGTCACTGGAGCTAGAATCGTGCATATTGCCTAAGTTGACAAAGCCCTCCATCCCTGTCAACTTAGGAGGCCCACAAGTCAGCCTGCCACTATACTGGGTCCCAGCTAACAGGGGGCGTATTCATTTTTTGTGCGTAATAAGGAGGCACTTCCTTGCGTGTGAAGATATAGCTGGTGGGTCCGAGCTGTCAGCGGCGGTAACGTTTTTTTCGTGAAATACAGAGGCCCTTTCGGTGGGTCCCTGATGTCAGGTAGAGGAATCATTATTTTGCGCATAATAAGGAGGCATTTCCTTGTGTGAGGCCGTGGACCCGGCTGTCGGCCTCTCCACGTACAGTCCACTTCAGATGCATGTCAGTCGTTGACCATGTTGACCAGGCCGCACGGAGAGCACCAGGGTAGTGGACGACGGCGATGCCTAAGAAGGGAACGACACGGAGGTAGGGAAGACTCGGCAGTTGTTTCCCACGCGGAGGGGAGTACGACTGTACGAGGGTTTACTGGTTCGTCTGCCGTCGCCGCAGAATAATAGCAGGTGTGGGTGAGTAGAGGGATGGCTAGGCCAGCGATGGGAGTACGACGGGGCGGTGAGGCCTGCGCGGCAGTACAGCCGGCCGCGGGGAGGAGGTAGCAGGCAGTCCCGCCGGTGCTTGTTTGAGCGGATGGAGCAGGTAGAGCAGAGATTAAAGAAGCACGACGGCCGTTGGATGGACATCTAACAGTCACTACTTGTGCGTCAACCTTTTTTTAGGAAAGCCTCAAATCTATGGAAAACAACATACAACCCATCTGCCATTATTTCTAATAATTTACAGCCCATTTGCTAATTCTTAAGGTTTTTTTGGAGCCCATATTCTTTTTGTTAGCATTACAGCCCATATTGTGGCCACGGTTAAAAAATTATACAAAATTTTGCATATTTCGGTGTGGTCCGAACTATTTTTAATACCGAAATTTCGACTCACATTCAAACTGATTTTAAAAATAAATGTATATCAATATAAAATCCAACAAATTCTCCACGCATAAAAATTAATATAATTTAAAATCTCGAAATGAAAAAAAGATATTTGAAACTAATTGTCGGTTTGATGTGTTTTAAAAATGTATAGCCCATTTCTCATTACTGATGGGCCATTTTCTCGGCCAGCCGAATGAAAGCTCTCCTTGTCTTGAAAGATTTGCAGCCCAACAGGCCTGACAAAGCGACTTACTTGGCAAGTCACAAAAACATTGGGCTGTGGCCGTGGACCCAGCTGTCAGCCTCTCCACATACAGTACTCTTCTGATGGAAGTCAGTCATTGACCACATTGACCACGCCGCGCCGAGAACACCACGACGGTGGACGATGGCGAGGCCTAGGAAGGGGACGACGCAGAGCCGGGAAGATACGGTAGTGGATGCCCACGCGTAGAGGAGTACGAGGGTTCACTGGTTCGGCTGCGGTGTGAGGCTGCCATCGCCGCAGAATAACAGGGGGAGTGGGTGAGTGGAGGGATGGCCTGGCCAGTGGTGGGTGAGTGGAGGGAGGCCTCCGCGGCAGCACAGTCGACCACGGGAGGCAGGAGCATGCGGCACGACCGGCGCTGCTTTGGGCGGCTGGGGCAAGAAGACCAGAGGTTGAAGAAGCACTACGACCGTTGGAGGGACATTGTTGACCACGCCGCGCCGAGAGCACCAGGGCGATGGACGACAGCGAGGCCTACGAAGGGAACGTCACGAAGCCGAGGAAGACACGACAGTGGCTGCCCACGCGGTCGAGAGTATGAGGGTTGACTGGTTCAGCTGCCATCGCCAGAAAATAACAGGAGGTGTGGGTGAGTAGAGGGATAGACAGGCCAGGGATGCGAGTATGATGGGGCCGTGAGGCGTGCCCGGCAGCACTGTCGACCACGGGAGGCGGGAGCAGGCGGTTCCGATGATGCTGGTT
Source organism: Triticum dicoccoides (assembly GCF_002162155.2). Classification (NCBI taxonomy): domain Eukaryota; kingdom Viridiplantae; phylum Streptophyta; class Magnoliopsida; order Poales; family Poaceae; genus Triticum; species Triticum dicoccoides. Next base: position 419,343,513 of record NC_041389.1, on the reverse strand, counting down.
TGGGCGGCTGGGGCAGGAAGATCAGAGACTGAAGAAGCATGATTGCCGTTAGATTGACATCTAACGGTCTGATGCTGGTAGAGTCGATTGTTGACTAAGTTTATTTTTTGAGAAACCTTGTGTACGCATGAACTTAGTAGGCCCACAAGTCAGTCTCCAAATCCGTGGCAGACAACATATAGCCCATTTGCTATTTTTTATAATTTGCAGCCCATTTGCTAATTCTTAAGTAATTTATTACAACCCATTTTCTGCCCAAGACCACGGTCAAAAAGTTCAACCTTATTTTGCATATTTCGATGGAGTCCGAACTATTGTAATCCCAAAATGATAAACATTTTTTAAGAACTTATTGATTTGCCAAAAAAATCGTTTTGTTTTTGTAAGCAAATAAGACGTGGGATAATTGAGTTGGTTTAAGGGAAAACTAGTGGTAAAAATATCAGCGCTGGGTGGGAAAAAACAACAAAAATAAGGATGTAAATATGAAAAGGGAATTTTATGTGTTTTCAATATAATGATACGTGTATATGAACTAGTAAAACTATAGGTAGAGATTAGAAAACGGATGTAGGACATGCGTTTCAAGAGGAAAATAGAACGGGGCTGTGTGTTTGATTCGGTAAAAAAAACTGCCTGCGGATGTTGTAAGACAAAATATAACTAATGCTGGCGGGCTAGAGGCCAGTAGATACCTGCTGGATCTTTGTGCCCCGTTGTCGTCATGGGCTGGGCCTGTTAAAAACAAAACCAACCCTGGGCAGTCTACAGCCTAGTTGAAACTTGCTCGACCTGAAAAAACAATATACGTGCTTAATAAACGAGAGAATTCTGCAAGTACAGACTAATAACTGGGATGCAGCATGGATATTGTTTTTTTATCGTAATAATAAGTGCATGCACTTGTTTCGAAAAAATTGGAGAACTCAGAATTCGAACGGCAGGTGCTTATGCAACCCGTCAAATAAAAATCAAGTGCCTGAAAATTCGTTTCGAAACAAATGATTCAGCTATATATCCACATCGACCCTCGGCATGATGGTTGAAAGCAAATGCAAGTTCATACCAAAAGATCATTAACAACAATATCAACTTGCGGATGACAAGGTAGTACAACTACCAATACCAAACTAACTTATAATCTTTTTACTCCTGGCCGTAGTGTTCGTCTGGTAGAAAATCTTGCAGAGGACCAGCTCCCGCTCCTTCTCTTGCTCCAGGTCCCCGAGGTGGTACTGGTGCATCATCCAGTTGGTCCTCCGCTGGTCCAAGTTCTTGTTGGTGTGCAGCACCAGAACCTTTTTTGTTGCCCGTCTGTCGGCCGTTGACCATCACCGGCAAGGTATTGCCAGTCTTGTGCCACATCACGTGCATGCCGCACTCCGACTGTATCTTGCGACGTGTCCACGTGCCCCTTTTGAACACCCTGGAGATCTGCTGGAAGAAATGCTTCCTTAGGCCACTCAGTGTGATACCTGCAGTATTGTGGAATACAGGTTTTAGTGTATGTAGTTGGCATTTTCATAACATCTTTGGCATGTTGCAGTCACTTGTTTCACTTTTTATTAACTGTCAAATTGTAATTGCTTCACCAGGTCTGCGTCTAAAAAGAAAAATAGAGCTACAAACAAAGGAATACGTTTGTGCAAGTAGACGGCCGATCGGTGTCTTACCTGGAAGTTTCTCAGGTTCGGTGTAGCATATGTCGTGCTCGCTGTCGATAGTTGGTATGAACAAATCGATGAAAGACTGAAATCTCGCGCTGTCAGCACTCACTTTGGCCTCAGGGTGCTCGATCAGCTCCTGATCCGTGAGATCAAACTTGACGCCAGCCGGCAGCACCGGCCAATCCTTCTTCGACTTGCATCGGTAATTCCAATTATATGGTACTCAATGTATGATCAATCGACTGTTTTAAGTGAATGATGAAAGATTTCGACAGATAAGTGGTACTCCAAATCAGAAGTCCAGAATACCCGAACACGCCGCCGGAATTCTTGTGTCACCTCACGCGCAGCGTGTTGTCATGTCAATTTAATGTGTGGACATGGTGAATAATTTGACCGACGTATACTAGTACTGCTACTGTACTACTTACTAGTCGTATTTAGTGTCACAATTTATACATAGGTTTAACTAACAAGTACGCACTTAAAGCCTAACTGATATATATACATATATATATATATATATATATATATATATATATATATGTGTGTGTGTGTGTGTGTGTGTGTGTGTGTGTGTGGTCTATTCTAATAACACCCCTTAAGACCTTATTCTGCACATCAGAACGTCTTATTCTGATAACACTCGAAACTAGGCTGCCCACGAACCGAACAGAGGAAAAAACTACTTAGCCCCCACCTCCCCCTCCCCACGCCGGACGAGGATCCTCTGCCGTTCGGCAGGGTGCCGTTCAACCACTGACTGATGGACCCATCGGGGAACAGGCCCA
>NC_041389.1:419325476-419340759 GCF_002162155.2 Triticum dicoccoides | reverse complement strand
TCGATCCCACCCCATCGGCGCCGACCACCCCCGAGCTTCCAGCAAGCCACCACGCCATGGCAACTCACGGCCGGCACCGCCGCACCAATCCCTCAAGCTTCCCCTTCCTCCTTAACAGTTGCCATCTTCCTCCTCAGCTATCACATGAGATCCACACCACCCTGCCCCCCAGCGACCTCATGAGAGATCCACCGCCGCCTGGATCCGCGCAGCTGCCATCGCCTGGATTCGAGCAGCCACCGCCGCCTGGATCCGCGCAGCTGCCGCCGCCTGGATCCGTGCAGCCACCGCCGCCTGGATCCGAGCAGCCGCCGTCTGGATGCGCGCCATCCCGTCCCGGGCAACCTCCGGTGGGCCGCCGGTTGGGGCTTGCGCCACCCCGCCGCCTCCCACCTCCATGCTGGTTCGCTCGTCCCTTCACTAGCAGCCGTCGACCCACCCCATGCCTGCCCCGGCCTTCCACCGCCCCTCCGATGATTGTACCACCCCGCTGCCCCACTTCCCCCTCCCTCTCATCCCCACCCCGAGCTCCCACGCCATTGGAACGACGCCGGCAGTTGTGGATGCGGTTCCAGGAGCTCCTCGCTCAGTTGCGTTGTGGAGTTCCCCTGAGCGGCATGTGCGGCTCAAGGTCTCTAGCTGTGCAGCTCGCCAGTGAGTGGCTCGCGGTTCGTGCAGCGCGGGCGTGCAGTCCACCATTGATGTCTTGTGTGGGTTTCGGATTCGCGTGAGCGTCGTGGTGTCCGCCGACGAAGCAGATCCGGCTGGGTGGATGGGGCACTGCAGTCCACATCGCACAATGGTGTGCCCCACTTCCTTTTCTACATGAAGTACACTGTCACAGCCAGGGAAGAGTGATGCAGAGAACAACCGAGTAGGACTTGCAGAAGAGGGAGGTGCAAGGGGAGGACGATGCCATAGTGGTATAGAAGGGAGCTCGCTAGAGCCCCTGAAAAAATGGATGTGATGTTGCACCTTGTTGACACTTTGCTCATGCTTTTTGTGTGCAGGTCGCCAGGTCGAATGCATGCCGAGTCGAGCTGTGTGTGCTGTGTTTGACAAGATGCAGTACAGATGGCGACGCCATGCAGCTCATCGGCGGTGTACCTGTGATTTGGCAGCTAGTGCGATTCACTAGTTACAAATTTGATGTCGTTCGTTATATCAAACTTGTTGTGCCGCAATCATCCCTGCAACAGTTTTGTAATTTGTTGATAAATATTATCTTTTTCCTTGCAGAACACTTGTCTTGTCTCTGTGGTTCGCTTGCCTTGCCTCGATGTCACAGGCCGATTTTATTTTACATATGAAAAAATTCACTCTGATTTGAACACCTGTAGTGCGCTTTTTCTTCAGATGTGGTTCGTTTTCGAGAGCCATGATGTCCACTTGCACTCAAGGTGAAGTGCGGAAAAAAGTTAGGGAAACCCAAAAAATTTAATGCGGTTCACTTTAAAAAAAAGTATTGTCGCTCACTTGCCCTCGTCTCCGCGGTCAACTGCCGTTTATAGAAAAGTTAGAAAAAGACGACAAAAACTCATGCTGTTCAACTTCGGGTGTGTTGTGGTTCACTTACTCCAAAAAAATAAAGTGCACTTTAAGTCCTGACCTGACAAAATTTATGTCTAAAAATTATGTCTAAAAGCAATTTTGTTGTTGTTGAAAAGTGCACTTCATTAATTCATTGTAAAAACTACAGTTCATTACCGTGATTTGGCTGGTGGAGAGTGTAGATTTTGTATGCTATAAAACTCCTCTGTTGTCCATTTGGTAAACAAAAAACAAAAAAGATCTCAAAATGAAGGTCACTTCTATATTAGATGTAGTACACTCGGTCAGTCCCTGTGGTACACTCGCTTGGTCAACGCGCGTAAAAAAATAGTAAGTACGAAAAAAGGACAACAAAAACTCATGAGGTTCACTTTTGGTAGTGTTGCATTTCACTTTCGGGAGTGTTGCGGTCCACTCTCGTTCAAAAAAAAGTTGAAAAAAAAGACAACAAAAACTTGTGAGAGAAAGTTTACGTCCAACAAAAAGAAATGATGCAGTGCACTTGACTGTCTGTTACAGTGCGGTTTTCAGTTTTGAAGTAGTGCGTTCTTCTGTCCCACGACGATTTTGGTGTCGCGAAAAAACAGAGTGTCCGATTTTCACTAATTTTAAAACTGCTCTTAAACTGTAAGCAATTAGAGAGTGTGTTCTACATGAAAAAGTTGCGTCTCATCGATATCTTTCCAACAGCGTATCGTTCGAATAATTCCGACCAGCGGTTTGCAAAAATTTCACGAAAAACAACCACTCCCTCTCGAAGTCAGCCGCACAATTTTCAAAATTAACTAAAAGCTGTAAGGAATCTCAAAACTATTTCAACATATGAAAGTTGCGCCTTGTCCGTAGCTTTCCAACGACGTATTACACGCCTCGTTTCGACAAACGGTTCAAAAACTAGAGCGAAAACAGAACCGAAAATTGCAAAAAATTCAAAAAAAAAACGTAATTCCGCGATTTAGTAAATTTGAAACTGCTCTTAAACCGTAACGAACTAGAAAACATAATACATATGAAAAGGATGCGCCTTGACGATATCTTTCCAACGGCGTATCAGTTGCTTTAGTTCGATGAGCGGTTTAGAAAAAATCACGAAAATATGTTCGCTGCCACTCGTCATCCGTCGCGCCGTTTTTGAAACTGCTATTAAACCGCGAGGAATCTCGAAAAGTATTCAACATAGTGAAGTTGCGCCTAATCCATAGCTTTTCAGCGGTATATTACACGCCTCGTTCTGATAAACAATCAAAAAATTAGAGTGAAAACAGTACCGAAAAAACACTGCATTCAGTTTTTTCCGACGCGAAGTTCACTAGTCTATATTGCAGTGCTCGTCGTCAAGAAGATGTAGTGCTCTTACGTTCAGCATGGAGTGCGGAAGTGGTGTGCAGAATTTCGGCACTGCACGCTGAACAGAAGCGCACTGCATCATTTTGACGACGAGCACTGCAATATAGACTAGTGAACTTCGCGTCCAAAAAAATTGCGTGCAGTGTTTTTTTGGTATTGTTTTCGCTCTACTTTTTTAACCGTTTATTAGAACGAGGCGTATAATATACCGTTGGAAAGTTATGGATTAGGCGCAACTTCGCCATGTTGAACATTTTTCGAGATTACTTGCGGTTTAAGAGCAGTTTCAAAAACGGCGCGGCGGACGACGAGTGACATCGAGCATTTTTTGGTGATTTCTTATAAACCACTTGTCGGAATGAAGCAAATGATACGCCGTTGGATAGATATCGTCGAGGCGAATCTTTTTCATATATAAATGTTTCTCTAATTTGTTACAGTTTAAGAGCAGTTTCAAATCTACTAAATCGCGGAACTATGTTTTTCAAAAAATTTGAAATTTTCGGTACTGTTTTCGCTCCAGTTTTTGAACCGTTTGTCGAAACGAGGCGTGTTATACGCTGTTGGAAAGCTACGGACAACGCGCAACTTTCATATGTTGAAATGGTTTTGAGATTCCTTATGGTTTTTAGTTAATTTGGAAAATCCTGCGGCTGACTTCGCGAGGCAGCGGCTGTTTTTTCGCAAAATTTTTACGAACGGCTGGTTGGAATGATTCAAATCATACGCCGTTGGAAATATATCGATGAGACGCAACTTTTTCATGTAGAACACTCTCTCTAATTCCTTACAGTTTAAAAGCAGTTTCGATTTTACCGAAAAGCGGACACTCTGTTCTTTGCGAGACCAAAATCGTAATATTTACTGCATCGGACAGAAGAACGCATTGCTTCAGAACAAATACCGCACTGCATCAGATGGTCAAGTGCACTGTATGGTTTCTTTTTGTTTAGACGTATTTTTTCTCGGACGAGGAAAGAATAACACACTGCTTCAGACGAAATACCGCACTTCATTAAATGGGCAAGTGCACTGCATGGTTTCTTTTTGTTTAGACGTATTTTTTCTCGGACGGGGAAAGAAGAAGGCACTGCTTTAGACGAAATACCGCACTTCATTAGATGGACAAGTGCACTGCATGATTTCTTTTTTGTGGGACGTAAATTTTCCCAAATGAGGTAGCAAACCGCACTTATTTAGACTAAACCCACATTTCATCAGACGGACAAGTGCACTGCATGATTTTTTTTTGTGGGACGTAAGTTTTCACAAGCGAGGTGGAGTGCACTTCACGCCGAGCGTTGGTGAACCGCAATACTATGAAAAGTGAACCTCGAGACTACCGTAAACGGGTCGTACTGCATCAGACAAAAAACCACACTTATTTAGATTAAAAACCGCACTTCATTGGACAGACAAGTGCACTCCATGATTTAAACTATGTCTACGCATATTTGCGAAAATATTTTCCTCCAATAATAATAAAAGTGAACTCCTCTGTATGATGCAGTGTACTTCAAATCTAAACGGATAAATTTTTTTATAAACTGTACTAGAAGAGCCCCAATGGAACTCCATGACCAAGAGTACAACACATCAACCCAATTCTAAATGGATTGCATGCAAGAGGGCGTGTCCATCGAGAGAGAGAGCCAACTACAAAGTTTTTCTTCATAAAAACATTGCCGCGCCTGCTTTTTTACAACTGAACTCATGATTACACATGCATCACTGCACGAACAAGACACATAATCCCGACGGGGCGAGAGTAGCATGGGCATTGTACTGTACATGGAAGCGCCGGCAGACCGCACGAAGAGAGGATCGTTGTCCAAATTACATGAGCAAGAACTGCAAAACAAAATCTGAAAAACGCGAAAAATTGAACCATCAGTGTGCGACCATCATCCAGGAGCCCACGGGTGAATACTGATCAAAAAAACAATCTAGCACTGGGATCCCAATACTGCACTATCCCGTGGGGAGAACTACTCGCCCTCACGGGCTGAGCTGCACGCTCGCTTCGGTCCAGAACATAACCGCACCGCACGGCAGCCATATGAACGGAATTCAACACCCACGAGGCGATGCACACTATCTGAACAACTATGACGACCGATTTTTCATTCATCTCATGCAAAAAAAATTAGCAAACGGAAACCGCAATAGCAGGAATAGCAAATTCTTGTGCACTCTTTGTTCTTCCCAAAATCAAAAAAAGTAAACATCAACAACAACCCCAAACACTCTGTTTGTGATAACTGGAGAAGAAGAAGGGGGAGGATGGTGCGCTTGGGAGAACCTCCTGGCCGGGGAGGGCGGATTGCAGCGGAGCCCGAGGTGGACCGCATGGGGGTAGTCAGTGCGGGGCGGCGCGACTTAACGGGCGGCTAGGGCGGTGGCGGGCTGTGGTGCCGCAAGGAGGATGGGGAGGCCCGACCTCTTATCCATGGAGGTGGCAGTGTCGCGGCTCTGAGGTGGTGGAGAGATGCACCATGGCCGCGCGGGGAGGAAGAAGCACCGGATGGGGAGGAAGAACCTGCGATCCCCGAAGCCGCGATAGGCTCACCACCTCCCCTCGTACGCGGATCCGCCGGATCCCGTGGTCTGCTCCTTCCCCCAACCTCCTCCTCCGACAGCGGTCACCCCCAGCCACCAAAGCCCGGTAGCTAATCGGGCGCGTGCTCCACCGGATCTGGGCGACGCCGGGGAGGATCCGTGATGGATGCAGTTACTAGGAGATGCACGATGGGCTGGCCATGTGCGTTGAAGAAAGGTGGAAGAAGGAAGGGGATCCCGGGAGGAAGAAGAAGCGCGACACTGTGGTGCGTCGACCAGGGGCGCAGCTGGGGCTGCGGTGGGTGGGACCTCCTCGGCGCCCGCGTTTTGCGCCTCGATCTAGAGCTTTGCTCAAGGGCACGCGCCGGCGACTGGATCCATGGGCGGCAGCACCCATCGCGGGCGGATCCACAATCGGGGGCTGAAGGTGGCGCGTCGATGAGCGGATCCAGCCGAGCCCGAGCATGGGATCGCTGCTAATGGAGGAGAAGGGCGGGGGAGGAGGGACAGCACGGGGTGCGGTTGTTGGTTCCACCGACGGTGGAGCTGCTCTAGCGGGAGTGGTTGGGAAGGATGTTGGTAGGGCGGCGCCATGGGCGGCTTGGGAGGAGAGGGGGCGGAAGAAAGGTCCGCGGATTTGGGGGTGGAGCATGGGAAGGAGGAAGAAGGGGATCCGGCAACAGCGCCGGTAGAAGGTGGATGGTGCGGGGCGTGCGGCGGCGCTGCAGTAGGTGGAAGGTAGGTGGTGGTTTGGATCAGGGGAGGGGGAACTGGTTTTTGTGCGGGAGGTGGGGGTGGGGATGGGGATGCGCGGGTTCAAGCTTTTGCTGTAGTTTGTTAGTGGGGTTGGGGTAGTTTAGTTCGCGGGCGCGGGACAGTACTCGGTTGTTATCAGAATAAGGATTTGGTGTGCAGAATAAGACTCTAGAGGGTGTTATCATAATAGACCCACCATATATATATATATATATATATGGCTTCTACACAGCATCTCATCATCATTATCAGTACATCCTATGCAGGTGAGTTAGGATGCACTTGATCCCAGGAAGGTATCTACATTCGTTCTAACCAGATGAGTGCTTCAAACTAACAACAGTACATAATATCCAACAAAAGAGGGTCGTGCTATAGCAGCAGAATACATGGCTCAGTCTAGATATCAGCACGAATCAAGTTGTGCATATTTGCTATTGGCATGAACCACATCGCCGCATGTCGGGTTTGCAAAAGCCATCCATCGCATGGAAGCTTGATGCCTTTCACACACTGAAGATTATCTGGCAACAAGCTGTGTCGACGAATCTCTGGATATGGTGATTCATGAAACCCATGGTATGATGTGTAAACACAGTCCCCCCTCGCAAATGGAAGTTGCATAGCACAGTAATCATCGCCGGTGATATGATCGATGATTGGTTGGATGATCGGATAATTGAGCTCGAGGAACAAGGAGTGGTTGCCGAGGCTGTAAACCCGCCTCCAATTGAATACGCCTCGCCCAACGGAGCTGGGATCTTTCTCGAACACGAATCAGCCATAGCCATCAATGTCACGAACGCACCACGCATTGTACTACATGTGGTTTGATGTAATGGTTTGGTCAATTTGGTACGTGCGGATGAGCATCAAATGACCGCCGTCAGCTGAACGAGCGATAAACCACCACCCATCGGCTGGTACGATTCCAGGTCCTAGAATCATGAAGGCCAGCGTATTTGTGTTTGCTGCAACAATTCAAATTGGAGACCAGAAGGACAAAAATAAACAATCATGTTCAGAGTATGTGTGGAATTAAGATTATTATAGAAGTGACACATATCATAGACAGAGAATTGCAATGCCGTGGTCATAATCATACCCCAAGTTAAAAAAATAAGCCAATGGCTTTCATATTCTATCATATGTCATGGTTCAAACATCATGTAACAATGAGAGGAAAACAGCTATGACAGCGCCTACTCATATTCTACCATAGCACTTACTACTACTGTTCTCTTATCAACTCTAAGCAATAACATGCGTTGTTATAAAAATCTTGTAAACGAGAGTAACATATAGCAATCATGATGTTATGCTTATAATATGTATTCTAACAATCATTAGATGCCAATTGTTCTCATATCAACTCTAACAATAACATGTGTGCTCATAAAAATCTAGGAAATGAGAGGAACATATAGCAATGATGTGGTTATAGACATACTATGTATTCTAAATTTGTAACAAATGAACAGGCAGTCGTATTCATAAGGTAAAGATGAGATGAGATAGAACAATTACATGACGATAGATTCCACCAATATAGGCAGCCAATCTGTGCGTCGACCGCGTAAACGATGCCATCGTGCGCTATAGCATCAGACAGAAATGTTGCCTCAACAGGATTGATGATGAGCCATAACCATGTATGGCGACCAGATTCCAGATAGACTAATCCCTTGTTGAACAAGGCAATGAGCTTGTAATCCATGTAGTCTTCTGATGGTGTGGGCACTTCACAGATTACAACTTTCTACAAACAGAGGCCGAGCCAAATGCTTGACGCATCTCGTGCGTTGTAGGCAGGAGTGTCCGGCTGGCCGCGAGGCTCGATGGCGGCGGTTTCCAACGATGGAAGGGTGATCTCTCGCTAGGTGTAGATATCCATGAGACGCCACGGACTACCGGAGTGGTGGATGAGGACGATCTAGTTGGCCTTCATGCCCGCCCAGTAGTGGCCGCGCATGAAGGACAGGTGGACGGGTAGTGGTAGCATGTCGAGGGGCACCACGGCAACCTCCGTAGGATCGTCAAGTCGGTGTCTGGGCCACCTGCAAGGATCGGGCATTAGCAAGCAGGGTGTCTTGAAAAGAGCCGGTCGGTTGCAGACGAGTAGTCGGTACAAAGACAACGAGCATGCGGCCAGACGGACGATGCTGAGTAGGTCCATACGACTACAGATCTGCTCCAAGAGAACATCAGGGAGGGAATTCCAATCGTGGCTCTGTGTGTCAGTCGGTTCTGCCATTGGGGTTTTCGGTGCCTGCGAGCCAGCGGGGAAGTGGATTCGGGCGGGCGAGCGAAGAAGCTTCTCCTCGTGTGGCCGAGCAGTGAGCGGGGGGATATGGTACGCGTGAGCTACCAAGGAAGATGGCGCGGGCGGGCGAGCAGTGAGTGGGGGTAAATGGTGTGCGGCCGACGATGGGGAAGAGAGGAGGAAGAAGAAGAGAGGAGGAAGAAGAGTAGAAGACGGGGAAGAATGTGCATTAAATCTCAATTCTACTAGTACTACTACCAGGATATACCGTCCTTCAGAGTGTAAATAGTTACACCGATGACATGTGGGTCTACCACAAGAGGGCCCATATGTCAGTTAATGGAGGACAAAGGTGCGTAGGTGTATTTGCAGAATCGTGCTCTACTGGCAAACATGATGGCAGTACTGGGTAAGGCTGATTTAGTAACACCAACACGTTGGTTCAGCTTATTAATTACGTGTCCCATCTGCTGCAGCGTGTATTATCACTTCACTGTGAATACTAGTTGAATAGTTCTCTCTGACCGAGATGGGGAATAATGGATCGCGAGTACTTCCTTTCTACAGTATCCCTATGCCTCTACGCTCACTTCACTCATTTTGCTCCGTACCTAGTTACTTGCTGAAATCTATAGAAAGACAAATACTCCATATTTGGGCACAGAGGGAGGATTTTACTCCATATTTGGGAACAGAGGGATTATCACCATATGGAGGGAACAAAGGAAGCTTGAAATATGAACATGTCAATGGGAGGGAGTAAGCCCCATGCATGCATGCATGCATGCATGCAACATGCAGCACTCACACATACACATGGACGAACGCAACACTCACGCACCCATGCGGCACAAAGCACACGACACAACACACACGCTCATGCTCAAGTGCTCAACCTACTCCCTACGTCCGTGAAAGACTGTACATTTAGAGATTTACACATTGACCAGGGCATAATTAACGCCCAAAATTATCAGACTTATGTGTGCATGCGACCATTGAGAGAAGAAGTTTAAATGAAGGCCCTTGCATGCTGTAATTAAGGATAGACATGTAGCCTATACCTACATCACAAGTTGGTGCATTAGTCAATCAATATTGATTTAAATTAAAGGCTAAATGCATTGGAAGTGTAGATGTACATCATGTACTACACTCTTTGTTTTAGGCTGGCCATAGTGGGGGTAACATAACTAGTATCATGTACTTGGGACTCGCAAACATGCTTATGTGGCAAACAATTAAAGAAGAGATAGAGGGTAGTAGTAACATAGGTAGATACCGAGATCATATATGATACTACTTTATGATACTATGCACTATAGAAGTAGTATCATACACTAGTATCATATGCATGATACTAGTACTACCTCCGTCCTGGTTTATAGGTCCCCTTTGTAGTTTGTGCCAAATTTTGACTAAATATTTAACTAAAAAAATGTTAATGCATGTCAAGAAAAATTATCTCATTGGATTCGTATTTGAACATAGTTTTCAAAAATATAATGTTTGGTGACATGCGTGAACATTTTGTTAGTTTAATCTATGGTCAAAATTTGGCACGAAATACAATGGGGACCAATAAACCCGGACGAAGGTAGTATATGTTACTCTCCACTATGACCAGCCTTATAGCCGATGTACACTCTTTGTTGGAAGACCGAGGGAGTACACGTGCATGCACTCACATACACAGCCAGGGCGGTTCGCGCGCAAGGGTTGGACTCATGTCGCGCCTGCATAAAGTTTTGTTTAACTGATTTCTTTGCTCTACCAACTGACAGGTGGGACCTAGAAACCAGGTGAAAATTTAACCAGTCAACAAAGTGCCACGTCGACTATGTGGCCGGTCAGTAGGGTGCAATACGGTGCTCTACGATGAGCTAGTGATCGTATAATCACCGCAAAACTATATATAGTGACCGTAAAGAGCGTATTGTTACATACGTTGACCACCAGTGTATTTTTCTCGTTTCAAATTAAGCCATATTAATCAGAAAGGACGCAGTATGGACTACTACTAGTACTAGTACTACTTTGATGTGTCTCGTCAACTCGCCGAACGAGGAGAAGCTTGCTTACTACGCCTCTCCCTCACCCACGCGCGCAGTGGTTCACAGGATGAGGAGAGGGTTTTGACTACAGCACCCTCTCCCTCTCCCTCGCCCTTGCCCTCGCCCTCGCGGTGGATGTGCAGCAGTTCAGTCGGTGTCAGATTGCCAGAAGCATATTGTACTATAGTATCATCATTGTTGGACCTTCCGAAGAGGCGAAGAGCCAAGTGCAAGGTTCACACGAGTACGAACTGTTGAATCTCCCGAAGAGGCAAAGAGCCAAGAGCAAGGTTTTATAGGAGTTGTCGTCCTAGTAGGAGTGTACTACAACTATAGCGAACGATGCTACTGTATGATGCCACCACGTCACGTATATCCAAATCTGTGCCACCTTTTTTTCTCAAAGAGCGTGTTGGAGCCCGTGCAACAACCACACAAGTTGCACGTACACATAACACATTTACTAGTAATAAATTCTAAAGGACAAATGCCAGTATGCCACACAAGTTCATCTCCAATTCATGTGATAAATTTGTGCACGACTAGTCCACATATATTCCCAGCACTACCGTTCATAATTACCGTACTCCACTTACACGTTATAGATGGGATACATGTCCTCCTCCAGGTTCCAGTCCCAGGTGTTCTTCATGGATGGCACGATCCGTAGCGGTGGGCAACGGGAATCATTCTTGCAGCTTTCTAGTCCGGTTCCACACGATGGAGACTCATCCAAGCTGAAGCGGCATAAATCAGGGATAGCGTGTCCCAACATGTCGTTCATCCGGCGGTGCGCAATGAAGACACAACCATGCTTCATGAATGGCAGGCCTTCCGTGTCGTGCACGGAAGGTGGCATCCGCTTCACAATGGGGTAGCTGTCCCCGATGAAAAGCGAGTACTCTCCAAGAGTGTTCCTCGGCACCCACATAGCATCACGGGGGTCAAACTCGGCGCCATTCATCTGGTACACGCGGCATCCCAGATCTGGACACATGGTGACATACATAGTCAAGGTCCATGCATAATAATGGTGTGCTCAAATATGGCGGTCAGTAATACTGTGCAACAAATAGTACTACTCCGGTATAGAGGAAGTAAAATAACCGGCTTATTATATATAGCTACACTCTAGGCTACATGGATGAGATAGTAAGACATGGAAAAACAAAAATGGTGGCAGCTAGTGGGTTCAAGTCTTCAAGGGCCTAGCTAGCTATACGTGTCCTCCAAGGTAAAAAGTACTCCTACTAGTACTACTAAGTATACTACTAGTACAACAATGAAAGAGAAGGTGAGAGGGTTAAAAAATGGAATACCTGGGTAGATGGTGACGGTCCGATCGTGGTAGATTGTGTGACCATGTTGCACAACAGTGGTACCATGGGTAACGACTGCTAAGATAGTTGATCCCAATATGACAAAGTTAGCTACAAGGTTCCAGGTTAGACCGAATCGCGGATGCAAATGCATATCCAGGATCGGCGATCTTATTTTGATCGGGGGCCGACTGGTCCCTGCAAAATAATGGAGTACCGGTAGGGATGCAAATGATGGTTTGTGCATTCCGTTTGTAATCTCCCGTACCGTAGGATGGCAACCAGATGAAACAAGTCCCCCGGCTTGTCACCGCGAAGATGCGGCCTAGATGGTGCACGGCGTCTTCGAACGTGTAGGGGTACAAATCTGCCGCCGCCAATATGCGCCAGCCTCTGCCGTTACCGCCTCTTGCATTGATGGCAATCCTTATGTCGAACACCGCGATGAGATAGTAATCGTCATAGCCGCGTCTCTTTGTCGGCGGGTCCACGATTGCTAACATCTTCAACCTCATGTAGGCATCATCATACGTATTCAAGCCCAGCCAGTCCGGAAGGCCGATCCCAATGGTGGAGAAGGGGTCTACCAGAACGGCCGCACTGCTGTGGATGTTGTGAAAAATGATGGTGGTATCCGGCCGGAGGTATGCAAGCCAATCTTCGTTGGCACCGAACCAGACCTATATATAAGACGGTGGGTAGCAGAGAAATTACGAGATGGAAATGGAAAAACTAAGTACTACATGATCAACCTCCATTACTGACCTGCTCATCGGACAAAATCCAACTACCTCTCAACGTCGGCAACTCTAGCAGAGTCAACGTGCAACCATGGCCAGGGAGCGGTGGACTGTTCGAAGGATTGTCCCATAGAAGAACCTTATCCTCAAGGACGCATGGAAGACCAACAAGCATGGCCTTTTCCCAAGCCTGTTTAAGCAGCGTCTTGAAAAAGTTGGTGCAGGAAGCACCGAGTCTTGCGACGGTGAGGACATCGGAGCGGCATGCGATTTCTCCCAGAGGATCATCGTCCAAGGTCTCCCAGCCCCGATGAGGAGGAGAACTGCCTGGCGAATCCATGGGAGCAGCAATGAACTGCCTTCTCTTCAGGGGGAGCGGAACTGGCGAGGAGGAGATAAGAGCGTACTAACCGCAGGGCCTCGTCCCTTCCAACTGTAGATCGTTCCACAACGAAGGGGTGAGGCTATTATTTACTACAAGTACTAGCATTATGGAACATTATGGGATTGCACTATACTGTAAATAATAGCACTAGTAAGAAATTTTTGGCACTAGGTATTAGTTTTTGGCGTGGATTAAGAAATTTTGGGTATGTTTTTGCCATTTTTTGTACACGCCAACTAGTGTTGGAGTAAATGACCACGGGTAGCCTAGCCGGCTCCCTTTGGCCCTTGGAAAAAACTATGGGCTAACCGAACCTTGACGCGCCCAAGACACAGGGCCGTCTTCTTCCGGCTGGCTGTCACCCAGGCCGGCCACTGGGAGGCGGCCCGACCATGAACTTTCTTGGAGGACGCCACAATAGGGCCGGCTCCAAGAAGCCGGCCGCGGAAAGGCCGACTCCAAGAAGCCGGCCCAAGAAGATCGACTCCAAGAAGCCGGCCCCTGGCAGGCGGCCAGGGGCCGTACCCTAAAAGTCTGCACCCCCATAACGACGATGGGACGGGACGTGGCTACAGTGGACCCTGCCACCCCCGAATCCTGGAACACGCGTGGCTACGGTATGCCATACGGGGCGGCCATCTCCCATCCGGCGTGGCACTGTTGCCATGCAGAGCATGATACCCACCATGATGGGTTGCCAGTACGACCCGTAGGCGGCGGGCCCCTTCGATCAGAGAGACGCCCGTAGGCGGCCTGGCCTTCCCTAGCCGGCCTGAGGCTGGGCCGGCTTCCTATAGCCGGCTTGCTCCCCTCCTCGGGGTGCACGCACCATTAAGGAGACAAGACGAGGTAAGGCTACAATGAGAGCCCGCAAGGCGGTGGCACTGTAGCCATGCTTACCTCGACAAAGCCCTCGTCATCAGAGGCAAGGCAACAGTAACCAGCCCCGACAAGACCGCCGAGCGGTGGGGCCGGCCTGTCGACCAATGGGCCGGCAGCCGGCGGGACCCACCAGTCGGCGGGCCCCAGTAGCCGGCGGAGAAGCCGGCGGTCGTAGACGCTGACGGCCTGGACCCACGACCAGCCAGATTATCATTGTACCCCCGGGGGGTAGGCCTATATAACCCCCCGGGACACCCATGCAAAGGGTTGATCTCATAGAGTTTCAGACACCACCATAGGGAGAGAAGAGTGATATCCTTGCCCTTCTTCCTCCTCCCACCGAACAGCTCAAGGAGCCTCTTGTAGCTTCTTATCGATCTAGTGATCATGCAGAGACCCCGCAAAGCAGGAGTAGGGGTATTATCTCCACGGAGAGCCCCCAACCTGGGTAAGATTCGCCGGCGAGCATGTCTTCGCCTTATCCCGTTTCCAGGCACCGGCGATGTCTTACTGGCTCCCACAATGATAAGCCATCCGTTGGCATATGTCGCACCTACCACCCGACATTTGGCGCCCACCGTGGGGCCAGGTGCACCGTCGTCCGGAGACCTGCTCTGGACGGGAACCCTTTTCCTCCCCAGCGAGCGTAGCCAGCCCGGCACGCCCAATGGCGTTTGCCCCGACGCGCTACAAGGTGTCGACAACACCAGCGCAGCGAGCTGCCTCGCCGATCTTCTTGGCGAGGATCGCATCTCCGAAGAGCCCGCGTCCGACGCGGGCATGGGTTGCCCCGAGAGCCGCCCCGTCAGCCTCCTCGACCAACTCCACGTCTCCGGCGAGCCTACCGCGGACTTGGAGTCGGTCGTCTCCACCGACCCGATGCTTGTCGACTCCGACACGGCGTCGCTCGATGCCTTCCCCACCAACGTGATCATCTTCGACGACCCTCTCCCTCGGGCCGACAGTGGCGGCAGCACCGTCATCGAAGTGCTAGTCATCAGCCACGGCGTCACCTCCGACGAGAACGCCCATGATGCCTTGTAGGCGACGTTGCACGATCTGTCCGCCCCCATCCCGGCGGATGCTAACGCTAAGAGCTGGAGGCACACCGCCTTGCCCTCCTCGTGGAGTGCCAGAGGATAGCCTCCATGATATGCCTCACGGAGGCCCACCAGCACGAAGTCGACCGCGCCGCCTTCGGCACGCCGCCTCCAGAAGGGCCAAGCCGAGTCAGTGTCGTCAAGAAACGCGGTGTGGCCATCGCCAGCATGCTGGGAGCGGACCGCCCAGTCTACGCCACGCCCCTCGAGAATCTACACGCCGCCCAGTTGATCGTAGACGAGCTAAACGGATTGGGGGCCGACGAGCTCCCCTACATGACCAGACGCATCCAACAGCTGATCGACACGGCTGCAGAGCGGCACGAA
>NC_041389.1:419205536-419325089 GCF_002162155.2 Triticum dicoccoides | reverse complement strand
AGCACGGCGCGACGTCGCATACGCCGACTGCGGGCGGCGCCCGTACAAGACAAGAGAAGGAGCCGGCTGCTAGCCGTAGCCAGACTCGAATCACCATCGAGCACGACGCAGAAGGCCGCCCTCGAGGTGTGGAACGACGAGGCGACCCACCTCCCCCTCCGCCTCGCGGGGAGAGATATCCCACCCTGCCGCCTGTCGTGCATCCGACTCTCAATGACCGACTTGGTCGCCGTGAAGGAGTCGGCGAGAACGATGCCCGCCATCGGATCGACTGCCTTGCGCGATCCCTGGCTCTGGAAGGGTTCTCGCTCCCAAGAGACACGCCCTAGTACAACGGCTCTTTCCCAAAGGGTTCTCGCTCCCAAGAGACACGCCCTAGTACAACGGCTCTGTGAAGCCGGAAGATTGGTTGATCAACTACTCCACCGCAGTTCACATAGCAAACGGCAACAGACGTGTTGCCGTGAAATATGTCCCCCTGATGCTCCAAGGCACGGCTTGCACCTGGCTCAACAGCCTCAAGCCTTACAGCATCAACAGCTGGCTGGACTTCACCGAAGCCTTCATACGCAACTTCACCAGCACCTACAAACGGGCTCCCAAGCCCCGACAGCTCTCCTTGTGCGTACAAGGGCCCAATGAATCGACCCGCGACTACCTCACGCGTTGGGCCGAGCTCCGCAACTCCTGCGAAGGGGTGCACGAGGTTCAGGCTATAGAGTACTTCACTGCCGGGTGCAGAGAAGGCACTCTCCTCAAGCACCGACTCCTCTGCGATGAGCCGGCTACCCTCGACGAGCTACTGATCATAGCGGACAAATATGCCACGACCGACTCTTCAATGAAGACTGAGCTCCAGGTAGACGCCTCTGGAAAAGTGCTAGCGCCGGCTCCCAAGACGTTGGCTGGAGAATCAAGCCGGCGCCCGTATCAAAGCGACCACAAATACAAGGCCCCTATGCCGCCTTCCACTAGCCAGCAGGTGGCTACAGTCGAAGACGAGCAGCCTGAGGGGCGGCCGGCACCCAAGAAGCAGAAGGGCGGCAGGCCGGCTTGGCAGCCGGCTTTCTCCTACGAGCAAACCCTCGATGCCCCCACAGCGGCGCGAAGCCGTCCAACCACACAACCCGGAAGTGCCATTGGCTCACTCGAATCTCCAAGGGCGAGGGGCTGTTGCCGCCTCCGCCTGTAGGCCAGCCGCTCGGCCAGCAGTCAGAGCTATCCAAGACGAGTTCCTTAATGAGCAAGCCGCCTACGTCATGTTTACAAGCCAGACAGAAGATCGGCGCAGCCGGCACCGACAACAGTAAGAAGTCAACACGGTCGCCTCCAATAACCCTGAGTTTATGCACTGGTCAGAGAAGCCCATCAGCTGGAGCGAGGCCGACCACCCAGAGGTGATGCCGTCTCCTGGCTCCTATGCCTTGGTTTTGGATGCCACCCTTGCGATAGAAAGGCGTGCTTCCCGTTTCTCCCGCGTGCTGATAGATGGCGGGAGCAGCATCAACATACTGTACCGAGATACCATGGAAAAGCTCAACATCAAGCCGAAGCAACTCATGCCAAGCCGGACTGTGTTCCACGACATCGTACCCGGCCTATCCTGCTCACCAATCGGTAAGATCAAGATGGATGTCCTCTTTGGGGGCAAATATCATTTCCGCCGAGAGGCAATATGGTTTGAGGTAGTGGATCTGGAGAGCCCATACCACGCATTGCTTGGCCGACCAGCGTTGGCGAAGTTTATGGCAGTGCCACACTACGCCTACCTCAAGATGAAGATGCCGAGTTCCAAGGGCATCATCACCATAGCCGGAGACTATAAGAAGTCTTCTGAGTGTGCAGCAGCCAGCAGCCGGCTGGCCGAGTCCCTTGTGATCGCTGAAGAAAAGAAGATGCTGCATCGAGTTGTGGCCTTGGCTGGCGAGCAGCTGGCCCTGTCTCCTGACCCCAAAGAATGTGAAGCTCAAGGTTCTTTCCAGCCGGCCAAGGAGACAAAGAAGATACCTCTGGATCCGGAGCACCCGGAGAGGCACGCTATCGTGGGCACAGGCCTTGACAGCAAATAGGAAGGCGAGCTCGTTGATTTCCTCCGTGAGAATCGGGACATCTTTGCATGGTCTCCCAAAGACATGCCAGGTGTTCCGACGAATTTCGCCGAGCACAAGCTACATGTCCAACCTAACGTCAAGCCGGTCAGGCAGCCCTTGCGCCGCCTGTCAGAAGAGAAGAGAAGATTTGTTGGTGAAGAGATAGCCCGGCTCCTAGCAGCCGGATTCATTATGGAAGTGTTCTTTCCTGAATGGCTTGCCAACCCAGTCTTAGTGTTAAAGAAGAACAAGCAATGGCGCATGTGCATTGACTACACCAAAGCCTGCCCTAAAGATCCTTTTTGCTCTGCCAAGGATTGACCAAGTGATAGACTCCACAACCGGATGCGAGTTGTTGAGTTTTTTGGATGCTTACTCAGGCTACCACCAGATAAAGTTAAACCCAGCTGATCGCCTGAAGACCGCCTTCATCACCCCATTCGGAGCTTTCTGCTACCTGACCATGACATTCGGCTTGAGAAATGCCGGTGCCACCTTTCAGCGTTGCATGCAGAAATGCCTCCTCAAGCAACTCGGCAGAAATGCCCACGTCTATGTAGACGATGTTGTGGTGAAGATGGAGAAACGCGGCACCTTGCTGGAAGACCTCAGGGAGACCTTTGAGAATTTGCGCCGGTTTCAGATCAAGCTCAACCTAGAGAAGTGCGTGTTCGGGATACCAGCCGGCCAGATTCTAGGCTTCCTGGTCTCTGAACGCGGCATCGAATGCAACCCAGTGAAGATCAAGGCCATAGAGAGAATGAAGATCCCTACCAAGCTGTGAGACATCCAAAAGTTCACTGGATGCCTGGCATCTTTGAACCGCTTCATCAGCCGGCTCGGAGAGAAGGCTCTCCCCCTCTACCGACTCATGAAGAAGTCCACTCACTTTGAGTGGAATGACCAGGCGGACCAAGCTTTCCATGAGCTAAAGAAGATGCTGTCCACACCGCCTGTCTTGGCGGCCCCTACTGAGAAAGAGCCCATGTTCCTCTACATTGCCGCCACCAGCCGGGTGGTCAGCATAGTCATTGTGGTCCAGCGTCCATAAGAAGGCCGAGCTCAGCTAGTCCAGAGGCCGGTATATTATTTGAGCGAAGTACTGTCCACCTCAAAACAGAACTACCCGCACTATCAGAAAATGTGCTATGGTGTGTACTTCGCCTCCAAGAAACTCAAGCCCTACTTTCAAGAACATCCCATCACGGTCGTATGCATTGCCCCGCTTGCCGAGATCATATGCAGCCGGGATGCATCCAGCCGAGTGGCGAAATGGGCCATTGCGCTGGTCCTTACACAATCTACTATCAGCCCCGTGCCGCCATCAAATCCCAAGCATTGGCCGACTTCCTCGTCGACTGGGCCGAGACCTAGTACCTACCGCCGGCCCCCGACTCCACTCATTGGCGGATGCATTTCGATGGATCTAAGATGCGCACCGGCTTGGGAGCCGGCATCGTCCTCACCTCTCCCAAAGGCGACAAGCTCAGATACACATAGCAAATCCACTTTGCTGCCTCCAACAATGTGGCCGAGTACGAGGCGCTCATATACGGGCTCCGGCTAGCCAAGGAACTCGCCATCCGCCGGATCCTGTGTTATGGCGACTCGGACTTGGTGGTTCAGCAATCATCCAGCGACTGGGACGCCAAGGACGCAAACATGGCAAGCTACCGTTTCCTCGTCCAGCAGATCAGCGGATACTTTGAGGGGTGCGAGTTCCTTCACGTGCCACAGGCCGACAACGAGCAAGCAGATGCCTTGGCACGAATAGGCTCCACCCGGCAGGCTATACCAACCGGCATCACCCTCCAACGCCTCCTCAAGCCATCTGTCAAGCCGTCTCCGGAATCCAGTTCCATCTTCGTGCCGCCTGACCCCGACGCAGTCGGATCCGACTTCGGGGACCAGGCAGGCGGCTCGGGGACCTCGGCAGCCGTCTCGGGGACTGCCATAGTCGAACCCGGCCCGGGGACTGCAGCAACACAGCAGGCGGCGGCCGACTCCAACTCCTCACAACCCAGCCCGCCCACCCTGGTTGCAGTAGCCGTTTTGGCAATCGAAGAAGTCACAGCTCCATCATGGGCTCAGCCCATCCTCCATTTCCTGATAAACGGAGAGCTGCCGACTGACAAGATCTCGGCAAGACAAGTCAAACTCTGAGCCGGAGCATACACAATAATGAACCGAGAGCTTGTTAGGCGCAGCGTTACCGGAGTCTTCCAGCGCTGCGTCGAGCCACAGAAAGGCATAGCAATCCTCGAAGACATCCACCAAGGCGAATGCGGCCACCATGCCACGTCCAGGGCACTCGTCGCCAAGGCTTTCCACCATGGATTCTTCTGGCCAACTGCTTTGGAGGATGCCAAGGAATTAGTCAAACACTGCAAAGGGTGCCAAATCTTCAGCTCCAAGCAACACCTGTCGGCTTCTGCACTCAAGACCATCCCCATCAGTTGGCCTTTTGCCGTCTGGGGGTTGGACATGGTCGGCCCATTCAAGATGGCGCGCGGCGGCATGACACATCTGCTTGTCGCCGTGGACAAATTTACCAAGTGGATCGAAGCAAAGCCGATCAAGAAACTGAATGGGCCGACTGCCATGACATTCATTGCAGACATTACAACCCGGTCTGGAGTACCACACTGCATCATCACCGATAACGGCACGAACTTTGCCAAGGGAGCACTGGCATGTTTCTACGCGACACAGGGCATCCAACTGGACTTAGCGTCCGTTGCCCACCCGCAGTCAAACAGCCCAAGTCGAGCAAGCAAACGACATCATCCTCTTCGGCATCAAGCCCCGACTGGTCGTGCCACTAGAGTGTTCGGCCGGCTGCTGGCTCGACGAGCTACCGGCCATCCTCTGGAGTCTGCGCACTACCCCAAACAAGTCAACCGGCTTCACCCCCTTCTTCCTTGTATATGGTGCCGAGGCTGTCACCCCAACTAACATCGAGTTCGACTCACCTCGGGTCACCATGTACACGGAGGCAGAGGCTAAGGAAGCACGAGAAGACGGCGTCGACTTGCTGGAAGAAAGCCGGCTATTAGCCCTCAGCCGGTCCGCCATCTACCAGCAGGGTCTACGCCATTACCACAGTCGGAGGGTCAAGCCAAGAGCTTTCCAAGAGGGAGACCTTGTGCTCCGGCTGATACAGCGAACAGCCGGCCAACACAAGCTCTCAGCCCCTTGGGAAGGCCCCTTTGTCATCAACCGGGCTCTAGGAAATGATTCCTACTACCTGATCGACGCGCAGAAGCCGAAGGCATGCAAGAGAGACGATTCCGGCAAGGAGTCGGAGCGTCCGTGGAACGCCAATCTTCTTTGAAGATTTTACAGTTGAAATGCAGTATGTATCATGCCACTTTTTGTATTAAGTATGAGACAACGGGCTCCCCGAGGAGTTCTCGGGGACTACCCTCTTTTATATATGTATGTCGGGTAGCATACCCATGGTTACGCCACTACAGTCATTTTTTCGTCCAGCACCGGGTTCGACTAGTCGGCCCGGGGACTTGCCGCCTTGAGTTATGTCCAAGTTCTACCTGCAGTCAGACAAGTAATGTGCCGGCACCCAAGCCCTCTCTTGCAAAAGTCATAGCTCAAAGAATCGGCTGCCCGACTAGCAAGAGCCAAGGGCGGAAAAGGATGCCCACATTAAAAACGGCTAAGGACTAACGAACTTACATAACACAAGCCGGCTCCCCCCTCGCCAACCGGCTGTCGAAGCAGCCGGCTGACCGGCTTCCCTTCCTACTGCGCTACAATCTAAGAAAGCTTGAATACTTGCCTTCCCAGACGACCGAACTCCTTACCCGGCCACAGACTGCAGAGCAGCTGTCCGGCTGGGAAGGCGGCAACCAAGGGAAGGCGGCAAAGGAAAATAGCCAAAAGATAAAAAGCAAGTAGGAATGGAAGCCAAGCACATGCATAATAATATTTACACAAAAGGCCTTCGAGAGGCTGGCATTCAACAAAGTTTGAATACACCCCCAGTGGGTGGAATTGCGCAAAGTTAACAAAGCTTTTCAAAGAGTGACAAGCAGGAAAGTAAAAATAGCGAATCAAGCCAAGGGATCGCCCGGGGCGTCAGGAAGATTGGTGGACACAGCGGTGTTGGCTGGAGGAGTGGACGGCTGGTGAGTCTCGGCCTGGTCATCGCCGGTGGCAGGGGGTGCATTCGCATGCGCCTCGTTGCTGGAGGCACGGTCAGGTTGAGGCTGACTGACTGCTTCGACATCCGGCACAGCATCTTCGTCGTCTTCCTCCTCCTCAACTTCGCCCTCGTCGCTGGAGTCAATCTCCTCCGACGAGTCTTCACCGTCGGCCGGGTTCAGCCCGAACCATTCTTCCGGCTGCGCGACGCCGTCCTTGTTCACCTCAGGAGCAAAGGCGCTGGTGTCGATGAAGTCGGCGATCGCCGAGGCGCGTTGGATGATAGCCGGCCGCACCGCCTCCAGCTCCTCGTCAGCCTCCTGCCGCCAGGTGCGCAGCTGGTCCAAGTTCAGCCTAGGGTACCAAGCCCGGACGAACTCTAGCACCCGTCTAGCGCCGGACCGAGCTGCTAAAGCCTTCCAGGCCTCGAGGCGACTGACTGCTACCTCCAGCCAGTCGGCAGTATGGCTGGGGGTGCGAAGAATGACTTTGCCAGGCCAAAGGGCGGCCAGCACCTGTGCTCCGGCATGCTGAAGCCGGCAGAGCATGCGGTAGGCTGGCTGGAGGCGGGCTTGGATCGCCAGAAGCTGCTCCTCAAGCGACCGGTTGGCGTCTGGTGCAATCTCAACCCCAGCCTGCCGCCGGGCCTCACGGTGAGCTTCGATGGCTTGGTTGGCGGCGACGGAGTAGCCAGGAAAGTACTCTTCACAAAGAAGAAAGAAACAGAGCAAGTCAAGAGATAAACCGGCTTGCAAGGACAAGCAAAAGAACGAAGAAGAAGAAGGCCTATCGTCAACCAAATCCTCGACCCGGCCGTAGCCTTCACTCAGAGCTTGCCTTGGCTCGGCCCAGCTCGCCGCCTCGGTTTCATATTCGGCTTTGAGGGCGGCCTCGCTGTCCTGCACCGCCTTCAGGGCCGCCTTGTGGCTTTCCTCCTGGTCGGCCAGTTTCTTGGCCAGGTGGTCACGCTCCTGAGCCAAGGCGCTGAACTCGCCCTCCTTGGTGCGAAGGGCGGTCTGGGCCACGCCTAGCTACTGCCTCAAGTCGGCATTGGCTCCTGCCAATACGAAGAAGAAGAAATTAAGAAAGAAGTCGGTAAGAAAGATCCGACCCGACTGCTCAGCAGTCGGCCCAAATCTTGGGGAGTACACCCAGTGGGTGCGCTGACGCGCCCCCACATGAGATAGAAGGACAAAGACACTCACGCCGGCTCTCCGACAGATCGGCGACCTTTTGGTTCACCTCCCGGACCTGGGAGTTAAAGGTAGCGGCATGGAGGTTGTGATAATCCTGCAAACAGGACGAAGAAGCGAGCAAGAGCAAGTCATTAAAAAAAAGTCTTAGAAGAAGTTCCAAGCCACCTGCTCAGTAGCCGACTCGGAACTCGGGAACTACACCCAGTGGGCGCGCTGACGTGCCCCCACGGAAGAAATCAAGAGCAAGAAAACTCACCCGAACGACCGCTCGCGTCGCAAGGAACCCTTGGGTGCACTGCTTCAGCGCGGTGGCCTGAGCCTGAAGCCGGCTACGGACATCTTGCGCCGCCAGGCTCAACGCGGCTGTCCCACCGCCCGGCGTCTACCCTGGTGAGCTGACGGTGGCCGACTCCAGATTGTGCGACAACGAGCTGGAGCCGGCGGCCCCCTACGGATTAGGCTCTGAAACCGCCCTCCCCGCATGCCGACGAGTCGGCGACAAGACCACAAGATCCGCCCTTGAAGTCGGCTCTCCTCCAGCCGGCTGCTCAGGCGGCACCTCGGGCTGGCCGCCTTGGCCGGTCCCGGCCGACGGAGGCGGCACCACTTCTCCCTCTGGGACGACTACGTCACTCCCCTCCCTCTCCATCGCCGGGGGGTCACGGCCAATTTCCTCCGGTGGGGGCACCGGGATGTCCGGGGCCGCAGAGCGGAGGGGGATGATGAGTTGCAGAGGCTGGCTGCGCAGGGCCTTCGTAGCCCTCTTTGCAGCCTCAGCTTCCGCCTGGGCCCTAGCTGCCGCGTCGGGCTGCGCCTCAGCTGACTCCGCCATTGTCTCCCGGGCCGACTCGGTGGCGGCTGCCCTCCGCTCCTCCGCCTCCCGCTCCTCCCGCGCCTCCCGCGCGTTTCGCTCCGTCGCCGCCTGAAGCTCGGTGCGGGGGTCTATGCAGCGAGAGCCCATAGATCCTCCCGCCCCGCCAACTATGGAGGCGGCGGTAGTCCGTTCAAGAGAGAGCGGGGCCCTGGTTGATGAAACGGAGAAGGGACTTAGAGGAGCATCGACTAAAGAAAAGAAATAAAAAGCGCGTAAAAACCAGTACTTATGCCGAAACCGCCTACGGCTGCTTCACCACTTTGCGGAAGCGGGCCACCTTCGCGGCCGCCTCATCTCGCTTGGCCACCGCCACAGATCCCTTGGGCTTCTTCGGCCGCCCGCCGAAGAGAGTCGGCGCCGCCCGACGCTTCTGCGCGCCGCCTCGTGCGGTCGGCCCGCCGGACGGGCCGGCGCCTTGGGGGTCGGTCGCCGGCTGGCGGCGCGGAATGGGATCGTCCTCGTCATCGTCGGGCCAGTCATCAAAGCCGGCGGTGAAGCCGGAGCCGCCTGTCTCGCTGCCTCCCCCTACGGTGTCGTCGTCTAGGGCGGCCGCCCCCAAGTCGGGGTCGTCAAGGTCGTCCACCTCGCGGTCGGGGGCGAACTCGCACTCCGGCCCCGCGGTCCCGGCCGAAGGATGAAGAAGGGGGTTCTGATTGAAGACAAGCCGACTGGTCAAGAGTCGGCCAGAAAGAACTCGGCAACAAGGAAAGAAGAAAGGAAAGAAAGGCTTACCACGGGCGGGGGTTGGCACGAGAGTATGGCTCCTTGCCATACTGCCACTCCTCGGTGAGCTTGCAGTTGGCGATGTAGTTCACCATGTAAGATACCTCGTCGTGAGTCATCTCTCTGGTGCTGAACTGGCTTGGGTCGAAGCGGACGCTCATCTGACAGATTAGATGAGGGCGGCCTTGGAGTGGGAGTACCCGGCGTTCGACGAAGGCGTCTATCAAGTCGGGCCCAGTCAGGCGCTCCGACTGGATCAACACCCGAAGCCGTCCCAGTCTAACGCGAGACGGACCCGCACAAGATCTTCGCCCGGCAACCGCCGCGTCTTGCGGAGAAAATCAATGTGGTCGTCGCGGACGTTGGAGCCGTCCCAGGAGCTCGACGTCGGGGCCATGACGGCGCTGGGGCGACGGAGAGCGCGGCGACGAAGAGAGCGCAGCGCGGTGGCGGCGAGTTTGCGGCGCACTAGGAAGAATAAAGAGTGGCGAAACGGAAGCGCTGCGGAGAGCTACTGCGAAGAAGAAGAAGAGGGAGGTGGCGGAGTGAGGGCGAGTGTGCGGACGACTGCCGCTCCCCCTCCCTGCCCCTACTTATAGCCTCGCGCGGCGAAGCCGAGGAGGCGAGGCGCGGGGGGGACGTGGGATTAACTGCGCCCGCTCCCCCACGACCCATGATTATCGCACCATTATGACGAGTGGGAACCGCCACTGGAAGACGTGCGGTCGGTTCGGGCTGCAGAAGATCCGCGCACGGGCCGAGGCATGGAAGTGGAGGGCCCCCGCCTGCGGCGGCGTCCCGTCACGCGCGTGGGATAGCAGGCCCTTCCAGCCGAAGGGTGCCACATGGCGCGCGGGCGGCGGGCGGTCAGCCTGCCGCTTGGCTAGCACGCCAGCTGGTTCCCGCCTTCAGGTTTCAAGGAGACTTCGCCGAGAAGGCACGCATAAGAGATGCCGGCTCCTAGCTGCCGGCTCTTCGAGATAGGAAGTTGGCCGAGCTTCTCGACCCCCCTTCAGCAGCAAAGCCCAACCAGCTTCGGGGACTACTGTCGGAGTAAATGACCACGGGTAGCCTAGCCGGCTCCCTTTGGCCCTTAGAAAAAAACTATGGGCTAACCGAGCCTTGACGCGCCCAAGACACGGGGCCGCCTTCTTCCGGCCGGCTGTCACCCAGGCTGGCCACTGGGAGGTGGCCCGGCCACGAACTTTCTTGGAGGACGCCACAATAGGGCTGGCTCCAAGAAGCCGGCCGTGGAAAGGCCGGCTCCAAGAAGCCGGCCCAAGAAGATCGACTCCAATAAGCCGGCCCCTGGCAGGCGGCCAGGGGCCATACCCTAAAAGTCTGCACCCCCATAACGACGATGGGACGGGACATGGCTACAGTGGACCCTGCCACCCCCGAATCCCGGAACATGCATGGCTGTAGTACGCCGTACGGGGCGGCCATCTCCCGTCCGGCGTGGCACTGTTGCCATGCAGAGCATGACACCCACCATGATGGGTTGCCAGTACGGCCCATAGGTGGCGGGCCCCTTCGGTCAGAGAGACGCTTGTATGCGGCCTGGCCTCCCCCAGCCGGCCTGAGGCCGGGCCGGCTTCCTATAGCCGGCTTGCTCCCCTCCTCGGGGCGTGCGCACCATTAAGGAGACAAGATGAGGTAAGGCTACAATGAGAGCCCGCAAGGCGGCGGAACTATAGCCATGCCTACCTCGACAAAGCCCTCGTCATAAGAGGCGAGGCAACCGTAACCAGCCCCCGGCAAGACCCCCGAGCGGTGGGGCCGGCCTGTCGACCAATGGGCCAGCAGCTGGCGGGACCCACCAGTCGGCGGGCCCTAGTAGCCGGTGGAGAAGCCAGCGGTCGTAGACGCTGACGGCCTGGACCCACGACCAGCCGGATTACCATTGTACCCCCGGGGGTAGGCCTATATAAACCCCCCGGGACACCCATGCAAAGGGTTGATCTCATAGAGTTTCAGACACCACCATAGGGAGAGAAGAGAGCTAGCCTTGCCCTTCTTCCTCCTCCCACCGAACAGCTCAAGGAGCCTCTTGTAGCTTCTTATCGATCTAGTGATCATGCGTAGACCCCGCAAAGCAGGAGTAGGGGTATTATCTCCACGGAGAGCCCCCAACCTGGGTAAGATCCGCCGGCGAGCATGTCTTCGCCTTATCCCGTTTCCAGGCACCGGCGATGTCTTACTGGCTCCCACAATGATAAGCCATCCGTTGGCATATGTCGCACCTACCACCCGACAACTAGTGTCAAAAAACATCCTACATTATGTGACGGAGGAGTACGTACTCGTACTGTAGCAGTACTAGTACTACTTTTCTCAACTAGTAGTGCGATGTACTGTACTTCTTGTCTAGTTCTAGTATAGTGCACCAGTTTTGAACTCTTGAATCTCAGGGTCAAGGAGCTACAGTTGGAAGTGGAGGGTACTACTGTTCTCTAGAACCATTACTGTACTATCAATGCAGGGAAAGTACACCTGTGTAGTGGCCTAGTGGGTACTCCCGGTGCTCTATTCAGCCGCTCCTCTCACGTAGCTGGTCTACTTAGCCGCTCCACTCACGCACACACTAGCAGCCTGTCTATCAGCAACGGTTACTGTGGGGGCAGAACATTTGAATTATTTGATACAGCGAGACTAGGCTTTTCGCTTCCATTTGTGGAGGTGTAATGGATCTCGTCGAACTTTGTTAGTAGTTCCTTCTTTATGAATGAGATGAAGCAAAGCTTTTGCCTCCGTTTAAAAAAACACGTCAATAGGAATTTCTTTTATAGTAGAGCCGATAATGGAGTGAAGTCCATGCGTGCAACGCCACAAGCTACAGAGTAGTAGTAGAGCACTTTACGTACAGAGCCATATTGCATAGTTCCCAATGCCCTGCCAGGCTTTTCCGGCTCCTCGGGCTTAATTGGGAGGCACTAGTTTAAATATGCTACTAGCTGATGAGGAAGCTCCAAGCAAGGTGTGGCTAGGGCAAGCACGCTGGGCTATCCAGTGCACCCAGATTATGGGGCCGCACGTCCGTTTGACTTCAAAACTCAAACTACCCGTGTAAAATATTGGCTCGCAGCGAAGTATAGTAGTACTATTTAGAAAGAAGGCCGCCGTGCGTTCGGCCGAGATCGAACCCACAAAACGAGGTATACACTCCTGCGACCACTAGTAGTACTCGTTGGAGTACAACGCAACCTAGAATCACCTATTGTCGCTAGTAGTACGTACATTGTTCCTTACAAGAAACCCCTATAATGCAAGAAACCATTAAAATGCCAAGAAACTACTACCACTTGCATACGTGGCAGACTTAAGATAAGACTACCTTATCAACCATTGTACATGCTCTTACCAACAAAAATCCTCGAGTGACCTCCTACCTCCGGCCCGTCCACCTAGTCATCCTCGGCCATGGGACGCAGCTACCGCCGCCGGCAGAAGGCGAGGTCAAAACTGCCGGCAGTGCGGAGCCCATGTTGCGGTAGCCCTGATGCCAACTCCGTCTGGCACTCGCGGCCGCTAGCTAGTCAAGATAGCTCCGTCCAGCTGCTTGTCTGCAAGGTTTGCTAGCTAGATTGGCACGGCAGCGCGGCAGCTTGCTCGCGCACGCCGCGCTAAGGCTAGCCATCTGGCTCAAGCGAAGGCCAGCGCGGCAGCTTGCTCGCTCGTGAGTCACGCTCGGGCTAGCCTGCCAACCCATGCAGAGGCCAGCGTGGCGTCCGGCCCGTCCGGCGGAGCAGCGGCCAACTCTCTCATCACCGGCGCCACCGATGAACACGCATCAGTATGATTTGAAGTAATGTTCAGGAAAAATAATGATTTGAGGGGGAATAACAGGATAGAAGGTCACTCCCTCGTGTCAACGGTCAAACAAAATGTGTTGGTTTAAGCTGCCTCGTCAGCACGGACGTGTGGGCCAACCCTGTCATAAATGGGTTTAAACGAACCTGATTGGTAGGAGTACTAGGTAGTAGTTTTTCGCGTGGATTAAGAAATTTTGGGTATGTTTTTGCAATTTTTTGTACAATAGATTCTTCCTAGGGCTGGTTGAAAGCGGTAGTTTTTTGTTAAATACTCTACATATTGTAAGTAGGAGTGAAAGTTAAGCTTTGGAAGCCAATAAGCAAGGCTAGTTACATAGCGCATATGTGTACATGATTGAAAGTAAATATCAACCATGAGTGACTAATATCTTGATGGAAAACTCGAAACTATGGAATACTAGGAAAAAATGCATGGTTGGAAATACTAGCAATGTTCATGTCCGTTGCAACGAATCATAATTAGAACAATACTTATTCACAAACTTGGTACAAAACACTCTAATTTTGATATACATATGTCACTAGAGATATATTATGTTCAATTAGGATATATTCCTTGGGCTTTTTGGTGAGGTCAGGGAGGGATGTGGTTGGTTTTAAGATACTAATTATGACTTTTTCTCCAAATTGGTAGGCAAGTGGGATGTTGGTGAGAAAAGGCAACAACTTACCTCACAATCATTAGATGTAGATCTAATGGTCAGAAACAATGGATGGCAGACACACTAGCATCACCAACTTAGTCTTGTTTAGGAGTACTAGCAAGATCCGTGCATTACACGGAACAACAAGATGCATTTTTTATAAAACACTTGTTGTGATTGACCCTTGCGAGACTAATCCCATGTGTAAAAACTAATGATATCTCGAGAAATATGAGATAAGGTGAAGAGGAGTGGGGTGTGGTGGTGGTTGGTGGTCGAACTGAGCGGAGGCATGGGGATTGACGCTGGCAGTGGCCACCAGGCCAGTTTGTTCCAGAGGCTTCCTTTCTTAATTGCTCAACAATGAGGTTTGTTGGAGATAAGGATGAACGAGGGAAGGCCTTGTCCGCAAATGTGGAGAGGGGTGCGGGTATCTTTTAGTTTAATTTCCATCCGTCAGATATAGATCGGACGGTCTATATTGCAAGATGGCACACGTACCATCATCACCAACTCTATTTTTTATAAGAGAAGAAATATAAGTATGGAGATACAAACGTATTATCGATACTTGCTTCCCTAAACTAGCATCTCCACTCTATTCAACGCCTCGGCATGTGGGGCCTTAGCACAATGACTTCTCGACTGTGTAAAACAAAGATTTTCCCGTTGCCGACAAGGACGGGGTGACGGCGGCGCGCTTTTTGGCTTGGTCTATTCCTAGTAGTCATATTAGGTGGTCTAAGCACGTGTAGATTTATTCTTTTTCACGTCTCGTGTTCACCGTACTGCCACGACTGTTGATGAATAGACGGTAAGTTATGCACGGGGAAACCCTTGTTGAGCGTGTTTGCGAGACAGAGAGACAGTGTGCATGTGTGATATGTTAGAGACTGAGGGAATGATAACAGATTCTTTGTGTCTATGTGTGTGGAGGATAGAGAGAGACATGTACATGGGGCTTTGTGTTGTGTAACATGGAGACACATATACATAATTAGAGAGTGAGTGTGTGAGATACACATGTGGACATGGGGAGAGATGAGGATCCATATAAATGGGTGTTTGTGCGTGTTTGTGTGTGTTTGTGCACGCGTTTGTGTGTGAGAGGGAGAGGGTGTATGTGGAGTAGAGAGACCACTGATGATGTAAACCTAGTATAAGGGAAGGGGGAATGGTGTGACATGTGTAGTAGCGGGATAGCACGGGTGCGGGCGGGGGGAGCAGACTATTTGGAAGAGACATCGAGTGTGTGTGTGGGAGAGGAGTGTGAGAGCGAGAGAAAGAGAGAGCTTGCGACACAGAGAGATAGAGAGGAAGAGAGGGGGCGAGAGGGGTCGTTTGTGTCCATAAATGGCGTATAGATAGGGAGACAATGTTGATGTTGTCCAAAATTGGCCTATGAACGGAGACGCAAGGGAAGCGAGTCATCGTGTGTGTGATAGGGACTTCATGAGAGGTCTAGAATAGATGGTGTAGAGAATAATGTGTGAAATCGAGAACAATTATACATTAGGGAGCTATGCAAAGAGTCACGACATATATGTATACAGGGAAGGAGCTAATGCGGGTCCGCATGTGGGAGAGATAGAAAGGGGAGAGTGGTGCACAAGGAGAGAAAGTGTGCTTGTTTGCAGTGGGGGAGGTGTGTGAGGTGAGTGCGCGAGAACCACATAACTAGGGAGATAGACGTTTGGGGGCGATGTTTTGTGTGTATGGGAAATATACACTCTACATAGTGTGTGTGCTTGGGTAAGAGAGATAGCGGGAGACCTAGCGAGTGAGGGAAGAGATGTGTGCATGCCCGAGAGACAAAGTGACAGAGACCTATGTTGGGGTCCGGACTTTACAAGAGAGAGGGGTGTTAATGTGCTCGTGTGTTGGTGTTTGGGGGAGAGAACGACTTCTCTATGTGTGTGTGTGTGTGTGGTGGTGGTGGGGGGAGGGGGTTGACTTCAGATAAAGAGTGAGGTGTTTATATTTGAGGGACTTTAGCGTAATTGAGATACTGTGCACTCATGGTTGATCAATTTGTTTCATAGTTTGTACTATGAGATAACGATACTTTTGAACATGCATGATATACCTTGATGTACCAGAATTACAAACCTAAGACAGGAATTTTGGAATTCGACTCCATCATTAGCTTTCGTAATTCATTTAAACAGAGGTACATTTTTTAAGCCGGGATTTCGTGATTTCAAATTCATATATCAAACCTAGAGATATACACATACGGGCATGTTCAAACTTTATAATCATCCACTTTATTCATACACATACACATTTTTGCTTTTGTCATCATATTTAGGATAAACACATTTGGAATTTCATTTGAATTGGACCGTATGATGGTATTTGCTTGTAGTAGCTCAATGATCCATATTTGAATTGAATGGACAATCTAAGTTTCGAGTTGGAGACACTGATTTTCAAAACTTGGACATTTTTTTGCGTGCAAAACAAACAAATTGTCAGCCATGATATCATAGTCGGCCGTAAAAGAGCAGAATACTTATAATTTTAGGCGCCAAAAGCTTTCAAACTTCCCGCTCACATCGAAATATCACGCGCCCGAAAGTTTAGCCCTGCGATATTCCTGTTTTACCCGTGCCACATGAACGGAAAAGGGCTGCTTTGGTAACTCCATTGTTCTCCCCTCTTTTCCCCCAACATTCTTCCCCAGAGCCCCTCCCCGTCCCCTCCCCGACCCCCCAACCATGGCAAGCCGCCGAATCTAGTCCTCCGCCGCAGCGGTAGACCTCACATCCCACCGGATCTACCTTCCGCACCTTGGAACCCCCAACTGCCAACTGACCACTTCACCGGAGCTGCTTCAGGGACTGGCTTGTCCACCACTCCAGATCTCCTTGATTGCCATCATGGTCCACCGCACCGGATCTGCTTAACCGGCGCCCTCGTCCACCACAGCATAGGCCCTTCACTGACTCCCTCGTCCGCCCGTTCGCTGGCCCTTCATACAAGCCCTCGTCCGCTGCAACAGATCCGCCTCACCGAAAGCACTGTACAACGCGCCCGCCGAAGCCTTTGTCCACTGCACCGGACCCGCTCCATGGATGCCATATTCAACTCCACCGGCCCTGCTTTACCGACGCCGCATCCTCATCAGGTTATTTCAATTTGTATTCCTTCGTTTTTTATTTATTGTGCAATTGTTCACTTACCATAGATGAGCTTTCTTGTATGTCGACAGGCGCCACAACCATAGCACCGGAGCCGCTTCAGCGATGGTGACAGCCGACCCAAACTCAACTGCAACACGAGCACCATCGACGATCCTTAGCTATCAAGTATGACAATGATACCTATACGCCACCGAGAATCAGGTACTATTATCCAACGGCCGGCGCCTACGTTCACTTTCCTAGCGTAAGCACCGCACCTTTGAATTTCTTCAGGGCATCATTCAGTTTTTCATGAGACACGTTATTCTGCTTGCACCTGTAGGGCGATACTTCTGCAGTTAACATGTTACATGTGCTAAATTACATACCAATGCATATATAGTTAATATCCTTTAGTTTTGTTTTGATGCCACCTGTTGGTTCCATCAGACTGCTTAATGCTCTCTATGCTTAATTACACATCAGCAAACTAACATGTGGTTCCGCTGCTTTTTGTTCATTTTACCCTACATTTTCTGATGCTAGCTATTCCATCACTGCTCCGAGCCTCTGTTCATTACTTGTTCGTGTGTTCTTGATCTTCCCAAGTTGCATGACTAATTTGATGCTTCTATTAATTATGGAGCTGCCAACCCAAAGCTTACGTGTTGAAATACGAATCTGATATGATACTCATATCACTAAAACAGAGAACGTTTAATTGGTCACCTAATGTTCCTATATTCATTTCGAAAAGCATGTGCACCACCCACTGGTCCAGCTAGTTCCACTTTCCTGATTTTTCTCTTGATGCTTAGGGTTTTGCCCTTTTATCTACTATAGTATGATCTGCGTAGGTGCTTTGTGTCGTACTAGCATTACTCCACCATTCAAGCTAAACAACACAACACTTAGAATTCGAAAGCTTAGTTGTTCAAATATGATTATGATATGATACTGATATTAGTTAACCGACACATTTAATTGGTTAGCTAAAGGTCCCACTTGAGTTTCCAAATGCATGTCGCGACATATAGAGAGACAGCATAATTGCATTTCTTTGTCACTTGTTGACCGTACTTTCTTATCCATACCAAATCTTAGTTGTTATTTCAAAGCAAACATCGGTTGCTAACTACCCTTTGCGCGGTTTGCAGCTTCAGATCTACCATCCTAGTGCCACGGTCAACACTGTACTCATCATGCTTATATTTTCCCCATTTTATGATGACCACAATCAGCCTACGTGGTTCGTGTCGTAATAGCTCTGCTCCACCCATCGAGCTAAACAAGCTTAGTTGTACATATTCATATCTGATATTATTGTTGATATTAGTAAAACTGAGAGATGTTTAATTGGTTAGCTAAATATTCCTACTTTAGTTTCGAAATGCATGTGAGCCACATATGGAGAGACCAGAAAGAATAGTATTTCTCTATGCGCTCGGGTTCATCATGGGTGGCCAACAGACATTGTATTGAAAGACTTGTAATATCTTCAATCTGCTTGCTCTTCTGCTCTTCTTTAAGATGATACTCTTCTCTTGCGGTCGACTGGTCAGGTCGAGTTGTTCTCCCTTGGTATATTTTGAATCTGTCAGGTCAGGTCGACTTGTTCTTCTTTACTATATAAGCTGTCGTCTGCGAAGTGTCATCACTTCTGGAGCTCTCATATTTTGAGTAGTAGGCCACATTATATTAATGCACACAACAAATTATAGCATGCATGGCATCTTTTAAAAGAATTGCAGAGATAGCACAAAGGGGTTTACAGGGAGGCATTATTGGATTAGAATCACTTCTGCATTACAAAGAAAATCTCACTTGTTTTTATGTTTTCATGCATGTTAGATATTGAACATTATCAAAATGAATATGAGAATGGGCGCACGAGAGGAATATTGCGGAACGATCCACTGGCTAACAAACTTGGCATGGTGGAGGATGGCCTATCTTATTCACCCATCAAGGTGCTTGCTCTAACTTCGCAAAGTTGTATTGGTCGCACATATTTTGCATCTGACCTCTTTCATTACTTCTACTTTGTTACACCATCTGCTTAGTTTGAGCATCATATATGAGTATATGCCATACCTATCCATTTTATATACCTTTTCCATGTGTCGTCACACTATGTCTTTCCAGTCAAATGTTG
Organism: Triticum dicoccoides; assembly: GCF_002162155.2. Classification (NCBI taxonomy): domain Eukaryota; kingdom Viridiplantae; phylum Streptophyta; class Magnoliopsida; order Poales; family Poaceae; genus Triticum; species Triticum dicoccoides. The sequence continues at coordinate 419,306,288 of NC_041389.1, read as the reverse complement.
TTCTTTCGTAATAGATGTCCAAAAGAAAGAGGGTGAGTGCAGATCCTCAAGGAGTACAAACTTGGTATTTGGAAAAGGTAGTGATACATGTTAAATCAGATAGATCAGTAGCCACAGAAAACACATGCCCAACTGTACCACACTTTACCCCTACTCCAGTGGCCAAACCCCTATTAGAACTGCTGGGAGCCCAGCGTCAGGTACTGTCTACGATATCAATTCAAAATTTGAACTCCTAAATTTCTGCTTGTGCCTTACCTTCTCTCTTGTATGAAAACTAATTTCAGATGAATCTCCTTGCTCAAAGGATCATATGATCTCAAAACAATAATGGGCTCTGCATTGCTCTTGTCAGTACCTCTCTCCCTTTTGCCTTGCAATGCTGTACTTAATTAATTGCTATTTGATATGTATCATCAGTCTGCACCTGAGCTTCATTATCCTCTGTTTCTTCCAATATTATTTGATCTATATTTACTCTTTGCAAAATGTAGAATAATGGCAACGCTTATAAAGAATTTTCTTTGGGGAATTTATTGAATTATCCTTCCATCAACATGGAGAATGGCTTTGTCCATCCCATGTTAACATGTAATGTAAGTTCATCCTTCTCAAGCCTTAAAACTTTGTTCTAGTATAGATTTGGATAGGCATCATTTCCTCCACTGCTGTTTGCTTTGTTGTTTACATCTGATTGGATGTTTGCAACAACTACCAGTTTCAAATTGTAGTTGTAAAAACATGGTCCTTATGTAGAACTGATACATTTATTTGCTTATATAATTGTGAAACATGTTACGTGTCTCCTTGTTTCTCTTTCAGAGTCTTATCTCTTACACCAGGCAGAACTTTAGGGAAGATAGTGAGCCAAACCATCTTGAGGACAGCGACATGACCCCAAGGTCCTATCTTGATGAAGACAGTGAGTTGAAGCTACTCACCAGCAGGTGTGAGACAAACTCTGTGCAGTCGCTGACTCAATCAGTTCGACTTCTTCAGTCTCAACTTAAAGCGGAAAGGCTTGCTTCAGCTCAGCTTCGACTTGAAGTCAAAGATGCAATGAAGATGTCAGAGGACTATCGTGCGCACCATCATGCCTTAAATCTAGTGTTGATGCATCTATCGTTGACACAACTGAGGTCTACTCAGCTTCTTCAGCTGTTTGGGGGCCCCGACATGGCCAGGCCTAGTGCCTTCTCTAGTGCTCTCAGTTTTGTATATTATTTTGTCGGCGCGTTTATTTGCACTGGTGGCAAACTTTGATGCCCAGTGGATGTAATATGTATGATAGCCATGATAGCCTAGCGTAAGTTTCTTGCTTATTTATTTCCTTGTTGTCTTATTTATTTGTTTGCTTGTAGTCATAGCAGTTCTTTTTCCACGGTTTGCTAGTGGTTGCAATAACCTATTTTTTAAAACTAGGCCACAATAACCATGGGCTAATATTTATTGTAGTGACACTGGGCCTCCTACGGGCCGTAGAAATAGTGGGCCTTCTATGGGCCGTAGAAACAATGGGCGTTCTATGGGTCATAGAAACAATGGGCCTTCTACAGGCCGTATCATCAATGGGCCTTATACAGGCAGTATGATCGATTGGCCAAACATGGGCCAATAACAGGCCGCAATATGGCCGTAAAGGGGCTAGAGTTGGAATCATCCGTTCATGGGCCGACCATAACAGGCCATCGTTAATAGGCCGTATTTGATGACGCTATGAAAATGGCCCAATGTATTAACGGACCACAAACGGGCCGACTGTAACCAAGAGCTGAATTAGGCCCACAAGCAGAAAATAACAGTAATGGGCCGTAAGTAAACGAATGCTGGAAATGAGCCCAAGAATAAATGGGCTCTGAGAAGGCCGAAAGATAACATGGGCTGGAAATGGCCCAACAGAATAACAGACCGTTAATGGGTATAAAGTGATACATTGTTCATTACGGGCCAGTTTCACCACTGGCCGTTAATGGGTGTAAAGTGATACACTGTTCATTACGGGCCAGTTTCACCACGGGCCGTTAATAGGCCAAGAGTTACATAGGGCCTCATATGGGCTGAAAGACGTCATGGGCCAGAAGTGAAAACGGGCTAGAATCATATTGGATGGCCCAGATGACGCTACTGGGCCTAATTCAGATAGGGCGTAACGGGCCTTGGGTTAACGGGCTGTAAATGGGCTATATGCAAACAGGCCGTTAACAGGCTTTACATGGGCTAGCCCGCCATCTTTTGACCAAGTCAAACAGGCCGGCCTTTTCACAGGAATGGGCCTCTGTTGGGCCTTGCCACGTGTCGACGTATCATAGGCGCCTTCTGTCCAATGAGTGGATGACATCTGTCCCAACGATGAGCCGACACGTGTTTCCTCCAGCCAATGATGATTTTACACGTGGAAAATCCACATTGGTCGAGGCTGTTAATGGGTTATCGGATCCAAAACCCGACCAGATAGCTTAACGGCGTTCTGTTACGGTGGATGCCACGTGTCGGTCACCCTTGACGAAAGCACTTCTGTGACATGCGATTTATCGTCATGGAAGTGGACACTTCCGTGATTATAATTTTGGTAATGTCATGCAACACTTCTATGATAGCACAGGTATGACTATCTTGATTCTGTCATAAATTTTTCATGGATGTACATGCATGACAAAAAACGCGACCTACTGTGGCAAACACGTATCATCACGGAAGTGTATTTTTTTGTAGTGTGAACAGGTTCGATGGGCGTGGATGCACGCGGTTTGGAACTTATGGCCAGAGACGAATCCTAGGTTCCGATGACACATGCCCCGCTCGAGGTTGGATCTGTGTGCGGCTCTAACGCCGCTGAATCTGCAGCTTCCGCGGCGGGGTTGAGCTTCTTGTCCTTGGTCGGTGCAATCTGCTCCGGATCTAGGGCCGGGGCAGTTGCATGCGCTATCTCCTAGGCATGGTCTGATGACAGATTTAGGTCATGTTCATCGTGGTGGCAGGGAGCGGCTGTCCTGGGCTCGAATCCGGTGAAGATCAAGTCTCCGTGGATATTGGCAACGTAATTCAAGCTTCCAAACCTGACCTGACGGCCAGGGGCGTAGCTGTCGATCTGCTCAAGATGGCCAAGCAAGTTGGCCCGCAGTGCGAAGCCGCAGAATACGAAGATTTGTCCGGGGAAGAAAGCCTCCCCCTGGACTACATTTTTGTAGATGATTGACAGAGCCATCAATCCTTTTGGTGACGACGCAGCGGAACTCTTAATGAAAGCACCAATGTCGGTGTCAAAACCTGTGGATCTCGGGTAGGGGGTCCTGAACTATGCGTCTAAGGCTGATGGTAACAGGAGGCGGGGGACACGATGTTTACCCAGGGTTGGGCCCTCTCTATGGAGGTAATACCCTACTTCTTGCTTGATTGATCTTGATGAATATGAGTAATACAAGAGTTGATCTACCACGAGATCGTAATGGCTAAAACCCTAGAAGTCTAGCCTATGTGATTATGATTGTGATTGCCTCTACGGACTAAGCCCTCCGGTTTATATAGACACCGGAGGGGACTAGGGTTGTACAAAGTCGGTTACAAAGAAAGGAATCTATATATCCAAACGCCAAGCTTGCCATCCATGCCAAGGAGAGTCCCATCCGGACATGGGAAGAAGTCTTCTGTCTTGTATCTTCATAGCCCATCAGTGCGACCCACGTTAATAGTCCGGCCATCCCAGGACCCCTGAATCTAGGACTCCCTCAGGGGGTCAGGGCCTCCGGAGGTGCCTCCGCCATGCATCACACCCCGCGAGGATGCCACCATGTACTTCATGTAGGGTTCCTTGATGATGAGCCAAACCATGGCTTCTTCAGTCATCCTTCTCTGGCGACCAACTTGGGCCAGAGCCCCCGAGCCAGGGTCAATCATCGCTGGTATGCCAGGTCATGATGCCTGGCAAGGCCAGGAGATAAACGCTCCCGAGGCTAGGGACCTAAGGCAATATGTGCCCGTTGGCTCACTCAAGAGCGTCGCGTGAAGATTAGGACGCCAAAGTCTTGGCGAGGTGTGCGCATGCGCAAACCCATGGTTGTTATGGCCTAGGCTGGCTCAGGCATACACACCGTGCCCAACCCCCGCTCGTGAGATGCGTGGGAGGGAGCGACAGGTAACTGCCACTCCACTTAAAAACAAGACTCTGTGGGGATGGTGCGCACAGGCTCATGAGGCCCTTGATGAACTTGACGGCCGAGCCGGCGGGTATGGTGCACACGGGCTCCACCTCTGCCCATTTGGTGAACATGAGGACGACGATGTAGAGGTAGCGGTAATCGCTAGCTGCCCATGGGAAAGGGCCCAATATATACAGCCCAAGACTGCGAAGGGCCATGAGAGAGGGATGGTCTCGAGACCTTGTTTGGGCTGATGAATCTGCTTGGCGTGGAACTGTCAGGCCTCGCAGGATTAGACCAACTCGGTGGCGTTGTGGAGCGCCATACGCCAGTAGAACCCATTACGGAAGGTTAGGACCTTCCCCACGAGGGTGCGAGATGAGGAGTGGTGCCCACAATCCCCACCATGGATGTCGGCCAACAGCTTGTGCCCTTGCTCCTCGAATATGCACCGCATTGAGACGTCGTTGGGGCATTCCGGTACAGCTCACCGTCCTGCAAGAAGTAAGAAGTGGTCTAGCGTGCCACACGTTCTGTGTCATCCTCCTTCTCTGGTAAGGCACCACGGAGCATGTATGCCTTGAATTCCTCGATCCAGTCGCCTGTCTATGGTTCCAGCACCAAGAGCAGGCGGGCTCCCGAGGTCGGGCCGCAGGCTAGGGTGCCCGAGGGCGGGGCCTGTGGCGGTTCTTCTCAGAATAGCGTTGGGCTAGTAGCCGGGGGCAGGACCGACGGCTTGAAGAGCCTCTCCCTGAAGACACCAGGCTTCTGAGGATGATAGTGGGATGCCCTCTTGGCGATGTCGTCTGCTTCCTTGTTCGGAACGCGCGGGACGTGCTGCAACTCGAAGCCTAAGAAACGCTTTTCAATTTTACGTACCTATTCCAGATATGCATCCATGTGCTCATCCTTTGGCTTGTACTCCTTGTTGGAAAAGTTGACGAGGAGCTAGGAACTGCCCTTGATGGTGAGGCGCTTGACCCCCAGAGCGGTCGTGGCCCTGAGGCTGGCGATCAAGCCCTCATATTCCGCGATGTTTTTGGAGACCTTCTCACTGTGCTGGAAGCAAAGCTGCATGGTGTAGTAGAGCTTGTCCTTAGTCGGTGAGATGAGCATGACTCCAGCCCCCACGCCCTGCCGCACGAAGGCACCGTCGAAGTGCATGACCTAGCCATCGGGCGCCTCATCACCAGGCGCGAGGGACTGGCCCTCGCCCAACCCCTGGTCGGGAGAATCCGTCCGCTCCACCATGAAATCGGCGAAGGCTGCGCCCTTGATGACCCTTGTCATGCTGAACTTCAGCTGTAAGGCTTGCAACTCGATGTTCCATTCCGCAACTCTCTTGGAAGCGTTGGGGTTATGCAGTACCTTCTCCAGGGGGTATGCAGAGTCGATTGATGGGGTGCCCACAGAAGTAATGACACACATACCTTGAGGCAATGAGGAGCACGAGCATGAGCTTCTGCTGCACGGGGTAGTTCGCACGCATCCTGCAGCACAGTAGTGACAAAGTACACCGGGTGCTTGACGAGGGTAGGTTGACGACGACATCCTTCTCTGCATGGGGCGCGAGGGACTCGCTTGCCCCATCGATTGACAAAATGGAGAGGCGTCAGGGGCGCTGTTCTGAGGTGGTGAGAGCTGTGCACCCCCTCACGGGTTGCCTGACCTCGTGCCTACACTGGCATGCTCCTCCTGGACCGCCATGAGCACCGTGCTAGCCGATTGGGAGGTGGCTGCCAAGTAGAGCACTAGGGGCTCGCAAGGACGAGGTGCCACCATAATAGGTGGGCTCGTGAGGTATCTCTTGTGGTCTTGGAAGGCAGCCTCTGCCTATAGGGTCCACTCGAAAGGGCCCTTCCTCTTCGTGAGCTTGAAGAAGGGGAGGGCGCATTTGCCAAGCTTGAAGACGAAGCGCCCAAGGAGGTCATGCAACCCGCCAGTTTCTGCATTTCCTTAAGGGCCTGAGGCGGGCACATCTTTTCAATTCCCTTGATCTTCTCAGGGTTAGCCTCGATCCCCTGATGCGATACGAGGAAGCCAAGCAGCTTGCCGGATGGGACCTCGAAAACACACTTTTCTGGGTTCAGCCTTAGGTTCACTTGGCGTCGGTTAGCGAACGTCTCCTCCAGGTCTTTGATTAGGGTCCTTGCCTCTCGTGACTTTACCATGATGTTGTCAACGTATGCCTCCGCATTCCTTCCCAGCTGCTGCCCCAGCACGATGTGAATTAATCGCTGGAAGGTTGCACCAGCATTCCACAGCCCGAAGGGCATGCAGGTGTAGCAATACATGCCATGAAAGGAAATGAAGGCCGTCTTCTCGACATCCTCCACCGCCATCTTGATTTGGAGATAACATGAGAAAGCATCCAAAAACACAGCAAATCGCACTCGGCGGTGGAGTCCACGATCTGGTCGATGCGCGGGAGCGGGAAAGGGTCCTGAGGGCAAGCCTTGTTGTGGCTCGTGAAGTCGACGCACATGTGCTCCTTCCCTCCCTTCTTGGGTATGACGACCGGGTTGGCCAGCCAATCCGAGTGCCACATCTCTCAAATGACACTGGCTTCTTGTAACTTGCACATCTCCTGGATGATGAAAGCTTGCTTCTCCTGCTCTTGACGCCGCGCTTTCTGCCTCACGGGGCGTCCACTGGGGCATACCACCAAGTGGTGCTTGATCACCTCCCTCGAGACGCCCACCAGGTCGGACGCCTCCCACACAACGTCCTTGTTCGCCTGGAGCAAATCGACCAGCGCCTTCTCCTGCTCTGGGGGAAGACCGGCGCTGATGGTGTAGGTGGGGCCTGAGCCCTCGCCGTTGACAGGTACCTACTTCGTCTCGGCCTAGTCCTAAGAGAACAACTGTTTTTCTTCACGGGTGCGGCCTCCGGAGCCTCAAGGGCGCCCCCGGTGTCGGGGCGCGAGGATGACATGGCCTTGTAGACGAGGTTGAGGGACCAGATCACGTCCCTTGTGTCACCAACCACAGAGATGATGCCGCTGCTACCGGGCATTTGGATGATGTTGTAGCCCGGATGTGTCGCTGCCATGAACTTGGCGAGGGCCGGATATCTCAGGATGGCGTTGTACGGGAGGCTAATGCGGGCCACGTCGAAGTCGATCAGCTCGGTGCAGTAGTTGTCACGATTGCCAAAAGTGACAGGGAGGTGGACCTACCCCAAGGGGGTGCCGGATCCTTTGGTCACCCCTAAGAAAGGCATGGTGGGTGCGACCTGGTCATAAGGCATCTGGAGCATGTCGTAGGCCTCCACGGAAAGGACGTTGAGTCCGGTGCCACCGTCGATGAGGGTCTTGGTGACCTCGACATTGCTAATGGTGGGCATGCAGAGCATGGGGAACGCACCCGTTGTAGCCGCAGTCCTGGGATGATCTCTGGAGTCGACGATGATGTCAGCCTCTAGCCCCACATGGCCTCGCGAGGCCTCTGGCCTCGGCCGAGTAGTGTCTGCCCTACAGAGGTGCTGCTTGACATGGCGACCAGACGAGGGCGCCTTTGACCCGCCGAGGATACAAGCGACCGTGTGGGGTCTCAAGGTCACGAAGCGCATGATGAACTGACCACAGAGCTCATCCCAGGAGGACACCGAGGCCTTGGGGGCAGCACCGACCTGAACTTCATTGGCCATCGCACTTGGCACAGGCCGGGGATGAAGGACGGGCAGCCTGGGCGCTTCCGTAGGTTTCGGGTGGCCAAGCTGGTGAAGCGACATCCGCCATGGGAACCCCGAAGTGAGGGCGGAGCGTGGAGATGAAGAAGGAGCCTCGATGCGCCCCTACCTGGCATGCCGAACATCGAATCGGGATCCGCAAACCCAGTAAGGTTCAAACTCTCCAGCGTGTACGAAGAACCTCACTTCACCGGGACGCTTTGCTCGCTATGCCCAAGGCTCGATCTCACCGTGCTTGCGCGATTGCTGAGAAGGAAAGAAGACCGAGATTTACCCAAGTATGGGCCACCTTGCGGTGTAAGACCCTACTCCTACTTTTGCTGGGTTGGCCTCACGAGGAGGCGGTGGATGAACTAGTACAGTGGTCAGCAGCCTCGCGAGGGCTCTGATACGTCCATTTTGCATCATGCCTTTATATCGATATTTATTGCATTAGGGGCTGTTATTACACGTTATGTCACAATACTTATGCCTATTCTCTCTTATTTTACAAGGTTTACATGAAGAGGGAGAATGCCGGCAGCTGGGATTCTGGGCTGCAAAAGGAGCAAATATTAGAGACCTATTCTGCACAACTCCAAAAGTCCTGAAACTCCACAAAAGTCATTTTTGGATTTAATAAAAAAATATTGAGCGGAAGAACTTACAGAGGGGGGCCACCCACCGTCCATGAGGGTGGGGGCGCGCCCTACCCCCCTGGGCATGCCCCCCTGCCTCGTGGGCCCCTTGACAGCCTTCCGGTGACCATATTCTACTATATGAAGTCTTTTACCCTGGAAAAAAATCATAAGCAAGCTTTCGGGAAGAAACTCCGCCGCCATGAGGCGAAACCAATCTAGGGCTCCGGTGGAGCTGTTCTTTCGGGGAAACATCCCTCCAGGAGGGGGAAATCCTCACCATCGTCATCACCAACAATCCTCTCATCGGGAGGGGGTAAATCTCCATCAACATCTTCACCAGCACCATATCCTCTCAAACCCTAGTTCATCTCTTGTATCCAATCTTTGTACCAAAACCTCAGATTGGTACCTGTGGGTTGCTAGTAGTGTTGATTACTCCTTGTAGTTGATGCTAGTTGCTTTATTCGGTGGAAGATCATATGTTCAGATCCTTAATGCATATTAAAACCCCTATGATTATGAACATGAATATGCTTTGCGAGTAGTTACGTTTGTTCCTGAGGACATGGGAGAAGTCTTGCTATTAGTAGTCATGTGAATTTGGTATTCGTTCGATATTTTGATGAGATGTATGTTGTCTTTCCTCTAGTGGTTTTATGTGAACATCGACTACATGAAACTTCACCATTGTTTGGGCCTAGAGGAAGGCATTGGGAAGTAATAAGTAGATGCTGGGTTGCTAGAGTGACAGCAACTTAAACCCTAGTTTATGCGTTGCTTCGTAAGGGGCTGATTTGGATCCATAAGTTTCATGATATGGTTAGGTTTACCTTAATACTTCTTTTGTAGTTGCGGATGCTAGGAATAGGGGTTAATCATAAGTGGGATTCTTGTCCAAGAAAGGGCAGTACCCAAGCACCGGTCCACCCACATATCAAATTATCGAAGTAACAAACGCGAATCATATGAGCGTGATGAAAACTAGATTCACGATAATTCCCATGTGTCCTTGGGAGCACTTTTCTCTATATAAGAATTTGTCTAGGCTTGTCCTTTGCTACAAAAAGAATTGGACCACCTTCATCACCTACAAGGACATAATTACATGGGTATGTGCACTCCCCTTGGCAACTGCCAAGCTTGGGGGAGGTGCCCCGGTTTCGTATCACCATCACACTCCTATCTTTACCGTTTTACTTAGTTCGATCCTTTTAGTAATATGTTGATCTAGTAGAATAAAGTTTTGATATGATTTAGTTTTGAGTTTTGCCTTATGATCCCTCTATGTAATCGAGTTTGTGATCTATATATAAAAAATATTAGTGTTGAGTCAAGGGCTTTGCTATCTTGCTATGATCTTGAGGGAATAAACATATAAAAAGAAATAAAGAGATCATATTGATCTTATGGAGGGTAATGACTTCACATATAAAGAGTATGATGAATAAAAGTTGTTGAGAGTTGACAAACATAGTTTTGGTCATCGTTGCAATTAATAGGAAGTAATAAAGAAAGAGAGGTCCTCACATATAAATATACTATCTTGGACATCTTTTATGATTGTGAGCACTCATTAAAATATGACATGCTAAAGAGTTGATGTTGAGCAAGGAAGACAACGTAATGGGTTATGTTTTCTTATATCCGAAATAAAGTATATTGTCATGGATCATCCAACATGTTGATCTTGCCTTTCCCTCTCATGCTAGACAAATCCTTGCACCAAGTAGAGATACTACTTGTGCTTCCAAATATCCTTAAACCCAGTTTTGACATGAGAGTCCACCATATCTACCTATGGATTGAGTAAGATCCTTCAAGTAAGTTCTCATGTTGCAAGCAATAAAAATTGCTCTCTAAATATGTATGACTTATTACTATGGAGAAAATAAGCTTTATACGATCTTGTGATATGGAAGCAATAAAAGCGACGGACTGCATAATAAAGGCCCGTATCACAATTGGCAATATAAAGTGATGTTCTTTTGCATCAAGATTTTGTGCATCCAACCATAAAAGCACATGACAACCTCTGCCTCCCTTTGTGAACGGCCTATCTCTTACTCCTTGTCTCATACATTATGCAAGAGTCATGGTGATCTTCACCTTTCCTTTTTACATTTTATCCTTTGGCAAGCACCTTATGTTGGAAAGATCATATATATATATATATATATATATATATATATATATATATATATATATATATATATATATATATATATATAGACACACACACACACACACATACATCTGGGCTATTCTGTTACGCCTAACAGAATATTATTCTGTTACCCTTTCTGAACTAACGTGGTTCACAGTTTGGACTGACGTAGTTTTCCACCTGAACTGATCTTCCTACATGCACGACAGACGGAAATAGGGATGCAACATGGAGCTTCCGGCCGTTCTCCGGCGCGATGCTGCGGGCCATTCGTTGGTAGAGGAGACATGTAAGGGGTTCCACACGTGCGCGTGCTCAGCTGGATGTGTTTTGCGATCTGTAGTCACCGAAGGTGACGGCGTGGGCATTTTGGCGGCGGTCGTGTTTTGGGCGTTGGTGTTTACTGTGGTGTTCGTGGGCCTCAATTTACATCGTGTTTGTTGTTTTTGATGTGAGAATTATCGGTATGTTAGAGTTTTTGGAGATTAATTTCATCTGTAATTTATGATTACAAGTTTTGGTGTTCTTGGTTGTTTTCGACGCCCTCCATAGAAATCTGTTCTTCTTTTTCTGTTATTTTACTTTCGAATTGTTGTTGCAGGGAGAGATATGAGGATTGTATGAAAAGATTTGCATTGTCAATTTTGCTTCTTTGAGTTGTTTCTACCCCGGATTCCCATGTTATTTTGTCGTTGGCGGAGGTGGTGTATGGCGGCTGACTGTATGCAATGATTTCTTGTAATCTGGCCAAACTGTGTAATTAAGTTGCGTAGTTTTCAGTGTTGTTTGAATTGCTGTCGTATGTGTAGTTGGACTGCTGCATGTGAAAGTTGTATTACTGTGCATTGACATCGGGACTGGCTTCGTACAGATAGTTCTTCACTTTGATTATAAAGCCCAAGCCCTCTGTCACTTTCATTCTACGAGCTGCAACCAAAGAAAAGCGAGATGGATCCTGAGTTGGGAGAGGTCACAGAGGAGGAGGGGGTCGCCATAGATGTGAGGGCTGCAGTAGCGGAGCAGAGGAGGAGGAGGCGCAGGCGCAGGCAGATGGCGCGACGTGCTGCCGAGGAGGAACTGGAGGCAGAGTTCAACAGACGCCTTGCGCGCGAGGTGATGGATACTTGAAACTCCAATGAATTGGAGCTTCTTTTCCCAGAGGGCAGGGAAAGGAACCATATTCAGATCATTAGTTGGGCTAGGGTGAGAGGAGCCACGGCTCCACATCCATCCACCAGGGCCAAATGGCGTCGTTTCTTTGATCGTTATGACTGAAGTAGTGAACATTATGTTTTTAAGATTTTTGTTGTGAGGGAGCAGATGTTTGAATGACTAAATGAATTCAACTGTTTTGTCTCTGAATGTGTTGTTTTGTCTTCATATGTTTGACATGTGCACTTTTGAACTGCGTGTTTATCTGAAGTTGAACTGATTTGCGGTCAAATGTTGCATGGGTTGTGTAATAACTATTTCCTACCAGCTGGCTGCCCACCTGCCTATTTATTATTTTTATTATCTGCGAGTCTCCCTGTCTATAAACTCTATCCATCTATGTGTGGTGTGTGGCCAAGTCTCCCCCCTCCTTTTTCTTCCTTCTTCCAGAATCAGATCTAGGTTCCTCCCTCTTCTCTTCGTTGCTTTTTTCCCTATTCCTGTGTGTTCCATGGAGGATTGTTCATGTGGATGCTCGGCAAAGATGGCGCGCATAGCTGACGGCTGTGTGTACGAATCTGGTTTGGAGCTCACCCAGAGTCAGCGTCGTGGGCAACTTTCTTATCTGTTGTACAACAACCATGGATTTCGTACACCCTATGTTTGTCGCCTGACGGTTGGTGACTTGAAGGAATCATGGGGTATGTGTTTCTATTCGTTTTGTTTTCTACTTTTTTGTTGGTCTCTGTTTGAATCCCATGGACTGAATCTGTAGTTTAGTCTTATGAATAGTTTGTCTATATTTTTTTATTTGGTTTTGTCACAATTTAACAGTAGGGATTTCTATGTGTATTTGTTCATTACTTAACAGTATTTTATCCATTTTTGTATAATCCTTGATCTGCTTTTTGTCAGATTTTTTTACAGTAGGTGTAGTGATATGTATATTTCTTCAGTTTGTCAGTTCACATGTGTAGTTAGTTTTGTGTTATTGTTTTGGTCAGATTTTTTCCATTTTAGTTTGTTATGCAAATCGTTCCTACATCTGTGTAAAAATTTAGTTATGTCAGGTATTCAATTTGTTTTGTACTCCCATGCCCATTTGCAGAAAATGTCACCCAGGATCAGGATTGTTGCTCCTAGTTTCGGTGTTCTGAAGATGGAGACTTCAGACAAAAATGGGTATCAGTTGATGGATGTTTCCTACCACATCGACTTTGATGGTTGCATCAACCTAACTACTGGGTGGAAGGAGTTTGTGGCAGAGTCTGGATTTGAGGATGGTGATGTGGTTATGGTTATGTTCTCCAGAGAAGATGACTCTCTGACGTTCAAAATTTATGTGCTGTAGGTTTAAATGTGGTTTAGGTTTTGTGAGGTTTAGGTACGGTTTTTTAGTACTGTTGTTTCATGTGTGGTTGAACTAAATAACTTTGGTCAACTGGCCTGTTGGTAAATACTAACAAATTGGCAATGACAGTTAAAGGTTGATAGTGGTGTTGATTTTAAATCTGTTAATACCATATTTTATTTTTCCCTATGTGTTGCATTGATTGATTAATTATATTTCCCCTGGTTTGTAGTGGAAAACTCAAGAGGAGGTTGTTTTATTCCGAGTGTATAAACGGCCAGTCCTTGAGATGCCGTCGTCTCAGGTTCTGAAGTTTTCATCTCTGCATGATGAGTTGAGAGATGGCCGTGGTGTTGAGGGTGCTGGTTATGTCCCCCCTAGCCCTAGTAATGTTAGTGCTTCACAGAGGCAGGGTTTTGGTATTGATGTTGTTGTTTCTGCGTTGGAGCGTGCTGAGCATATTTTAAGTAATGTGTGTTCTGAGCTGCAAAAGGTCCCAACGACAGTTGAGCGTCTGAGCTGTATCAATGGTATCCTTCCTGAAGGTCATCAATTTCATGTTGAGGAAGCTATTGACTACATTGGGATGGAGAGAATTTAAATTGGTGATATGCGTGACGGTGCCGCTGATCTAGTTTAGAGCTCAGTTCGTCTGTTGAACAACATGAAGCATTTCAAAACTATGCAAGACTCTCGATGCAAGCCATATGAAGAAAGTGCAAATGTTGTTATCAAGAAGATTGAGAAGGATGAGGCTGCAACCACCGATAGCAGGGATGGTGATGGTACTGAGGCTAATGTTTCTGATCACGAAACGAATGATGTTGGCTTGGAGCGTCCTGTCGTTGATGTGAGTCAGTCCTCAGTGTTTGCAATTTTGACTACGTTGTTCTGCTGTCAGTATTGTAGTTGAACTTTCTCATCTTCATCTATTTATTAAAAAATTTCTTTCATGCAGATTGAGCAGGATGAGGCTGCTGCCACCGACAGTAGGGCTGGTGATGTTACTGAGGCTAATGTTTCTGATCATGAAATGAATGATGTTGGTTTGGAGCGTCCTGTCGTTGATGTGAGTCAGTCCTCGGTGTTTGCAATTTTTACTATGTTGTTCTTCTGTCAGTATTGTAGTTGAACTTCCTCATCTTCATCTATTTATTAAAAAAATTCAGATTGAGCAGGATGAGGCTACTGCCACCGACAACAGGGCTGATGATGGTATTGAGGCTAATGTTTCTTATCAGCATACGAACGATGTTGGTTTGGAGCACCCTGTTGTTGATGTGAGTCAATCCTCAGTGTTTGTATGTTTTTACTATGTTGTTCTGCTGTCAGTATTGTAGTTAAACTTCCCGATCTTCATCTATTTATTAATATATTTTTTATGCAAGAGACCATTCATAATGTTGAGGCTGCTGTTGACCATGGAGTCAATGATCCATCTACTGATAAGTGCAAGGTTATTTTTATTTTTATTGTGTTTATTCATATTTTCTTGAATTTTCATGCTCACCAATGTGTCTTGCTTGTTCATTTTTCTATCCCACACCGTTAAGAGTTTGCAAGTGATACCTACCTTTTTTGTTACTGTGGTTTAATTCCTTGTGTTTATTGTTGCTAATAATAGCATTGTTTTTTTTGCCTCATTACATTTGAATCAGGGTCCTCTTGTTGGCGACGAGCCTTGTTTGCCCGTTGGTGATGTTGCTTTGAATGTTAGCAGCAGCAAGATTGATGATGTTGCTGTGAATGCTTCTAAGGTTGTTTTTTCTATGCACCTCTTGGTAGCTTTTTGTTGTTGTTAGTTTTGCTCATATTATTCACTTTTTATGAATTTTTATTTCCGTCAGACTACTGATGTTGAGCATGAGGTTGTCCTTAGTGGTGGAGATGATGCTCGTGGTGTTCCGTTGAGTAGCGGGCGCAATGTTGGTACCAAAGTTGCTGATGAGGATGCTGGTGCTGCCAGCATACTTGATGCCAAAGCACCTGGTGTTGGTATTGCTGGGAATGAAAATGTTTCTAATTGTGAAGATTTCCCGCCGGAGAATTTCCCGCCTGGAGGTCTTGATTACGGTGATGCATTGCAAGATGCTTCTAGCGTGGAGGAGGTGCTATCTGAGGTTGATGATTTACTTCTGTCAATTTCTTATGACCCCTTGACGCAGCAGGCGCTCTTATCGTCCCAAGATTTTCTTTCTACAGACCCTGAAAGCGCAGCAATATTAGTGTCCTCTCAAGATGTCCCATTGTCAAACCCTGAAACTGGAGATATATTGGTCTCATCACAGGAACTACCGTCATCGTCAAATAGTAATAGTCCAGGTAAGGACTTGTAAATGAGGCGTACTTCTCAATTTTGGCATTTTGGACATGTTCATTTGTAGTGGTTGAACTTATTATTTTTCTTGTTTTTCTGCAAGCAGAAAGTGCTAATGTTGTTAAGGTTGATACATTTTTCTTCGCTGTTATGAGGTTGCGCACGAACCGTACGAAATGGTTAGTTTGGGATTTTGCCCGTACCATTTTTGTCTCTTTTTCTTTCTCTCATATGATTATTGTTGTTGTAGTAGTAGTTTTAATTCATATAATCTTTTGTGTTTTTCTAGTCACAAGCCGATATTTCAAAATAAAGAATGTGATGCTAGTGTTGGTTCTATTGCTAAAGTGTTTGTCCCCACTAGCATCCTCAACTCAGACAGTGATGAAGTTGTTTTATATTCTCTATGTATGAAGTACTGAGACACTGACAAGTTGATAGTTCCCAGATGGGTGACGGTCAGTATTTTGCTTTTTGTGAATAGGATGATAACTTGTTTTGCCAATTTTCTAACTGTTGTTGTTCTTTTTGTACAACAGACCAAGATCCGTGATGGAAATATTGATTCCAATGTGCTAAATTGGTTCACGAGATCAGGTGCTAATGGTTTTGACCAAGTAGGTGAACTTGGACTTTTTGTACTCATGAACTAGAACTTGATTAGCTTGCTTTTACACCTATACTTATGAATGATGTGTTCTTCTTTTTTTTGAAGCTGCACTTATTGTCGCAAGCAAATTGAACTGATATGTTTGTTCCTCAATTTTGGGTGGTGGATATAAACTCTTATGATTAACTGATTTTTGTTTGTACTTCTGAATTTCAATTTTCTCTTTTATTTTATTGTTTGGAGACCGAATTTTTTGTTTCATTATGATTTGTTGAATTCATTTTTCCTCTGCGATTTTTTTCAGCTTCTTTTCCCTACTTTTGATCCGCCATCATTTGTGGCTACCATGAAGCCTAGCGAAGAATCTGGGCATTGGTGCTTGATTGTTCTGAATTTGAGGTTCTGTCGTTTTGAGTGTCTTGATTCACTCCATGACGAAACCTGGGGTGATGCAGTTAGATTCTTAAGGAATATAATAGATAATATAAAGAAGCTTTGGAGGGAGTCTAGTGTAGACAGCGGCAAACCGTTCTCGCCGGTGCATATTGATGGTTTCTCTTGCGAGTTTGTGCGGGTGCCGCAGCAGGAAAACACGTGAGTATCTGTTTTAATGATTTTTGTTAGTTGTTTTTGTTGCTCGGAGGATGTTATTCCTGTATTTTCGTATTTGTGATGTACCATTTTTGTTTTTTGTTTTATTTACAGGCATGATTGTGGATTCTTTATGCTACAAAACTACAAGACCTATCATTGCCGGGAGGATGGTGTAATTGAAATGTTGGATTATAGCCATGAAGACATTCTTGACATTAGGAAGACTTTGTTGTATACCTGCGCAACTAGCGATGTATTTGATGTTGACTTCTGGGGTTTGTTTGGCATCGAACCCTATACGTGTGCATGGCCTTTTGTAATTTTTTGCAGCTTGTACTTCTCTGTTAGTACTGTCATGAATTATGTATTTGAACTTACCCTTGTGCGGTCTTTTTTTGTTTTTGTTTTTGCAGGTGAGTGGCTGGATCTTGGTGAGCATGACTACAGGTTCTTTGGCAGCCAGTTCTCGGAGCTCGAGCGCGTAGCTATTGATCTTAGCCAGGGGCGTTCTCCTGAAAAGACAAGATCTGGTGTTATGAAGGGGCGGTTGGGAGCTCTGAAAGGTTCTACGACTGCTTGTGCAGAGTGCCCCACTACACCCAAGAATCCCATTGTGGAATTGATAGACAACGATGATGATGTGTTTGAAAAGATTGCTAGTGTGGGAAGAGTCACGAGGAGCGCTGCTGCCAAAGGTTTATCTCCCCTTGCTAGAATAGTGGCTCGTAGAGCTGGTGGTGCTAGGAAGGATCCTGCTTTGGATTCTGGCAATGTTGTAAGCACGAAGCGTGTGCCCAGAGCTCCTATTAAGTTTTGCTCCCCTGTGCAGCAGCTTCACCCTCATAAATTCTCTCACCTGGACAAGGCTCGCAAGTTGTATTGTCTGTTGCTTAGTGATGAATGGCAAGAGAAGTATGCCGAGTGAGTATCTCTCATTATTTTTCCTCTTCTTTTTCTTCTGTTGTTTTGTAACTGCTATATAAATATTACCTGAACTGTTCTTTTTTATACAACTTGAACTACTATGAATGCCTTATCTTGCTTCCCCTTCTTTTTGTTCTTGTGTGTGCTGCAGGAATACATTCTCAATGATACCTCAGCCTGATGATAACGTAACTAGCTTCACTGGGAAACGCATCTGGGAAGTTTTTGCACCTGGGCAAATGATAGAGGATGATGTAATGGACTTCTTCATTGATGATTGGAAGCAAGATCCCGAGAGAAATGCTGATTTCGCATCTGAAAAAAGGGCATTGCTGAGTCCATATTTCATCACGATAATCAATCAGATCATTTGTTTCTATTAAACAAGACTGCCTATTTGTTTTATGAGTTTTAATAATACTTTGCTTGTTGATCCTATCCTCATGTATATATTTCTTTTTTGGCTTTTTTGCAGGTTGTGCTTGACTGTACATTCTATGATGAAAATAAAGAGTTTAATGTGGAGAGTGCAGCGAGAGATTTCAAGAGCTATGTTAAAGATAAGGAAGACTTTCTCAGTGCCGACCTTGTGAGATCTACTAGCTGATTTTTGGTTTTATTTGTTTGTTGTGACGCTGGTTTTTATTTTGAATATTTAACATCTCTTTTTTGGTCATTTGTTTTTAGATCATAATGCCTCTATTCAAGCCTATGATTTTAGCAAACGATAAGAAAGTGAACCACTATTCCTTATATGTCATGAATCGGTACCAAAGTAGCGTTGACATCCTTGACTCTTTACCTTATCTAAAGAACCGCCATCCTTCAAAGAACACCTATCATAAAGACTGCGAGAAGATTGTGAGTGACATTTATTATCTGTACTGGATTAATTTTTCTTCGTCTTTGTTTCTGCTTTTTCCGAGACCTAAAAATGTGTAGTTTCTTTTTTTACAGATTTCTAGATTGGTCAAAGTAATGAAGGCTGTGTATGGTGATGCTCGGTACAATGCAAGCAAGAAGCCCAATTGAGAGTTGTTTGCAAAGAAACCAACGTTTGTCAAGGTTCCACTTCAAGGGCCAAATGAATGTGGCCATTATACTCTGAAGTATGCGGGGTCCTATGATGGTGAAAAGATTGTTGAGAACATTCGAGATGATGACGTGGTTTCTAGTTGAGCTTTTCACTTTCTGTTTTTGGCTTATTGTGTATCCTTTTTTTATGTGTCATGATTTTTGATAATTTGTTTTATTGTTTTGCAGCCACGTATTGTTGTTTGGAACGCTGAGGATCTGTATAGAGTTGTGTTCAACCGGAATAGCCAGATTGTGGTGAGGGGCTTCCCAAGGAGGTTCAGGCTTTGGCTCCTGATGCATAGGAGAAATGGTCATCATTTGCGTTGTGACTGGGATAGTTGTGTGATATATCTCTTGAAAGCATTGTAGGCTCTATTTGTAGTGTTTGATGTCTTGTCGAGTACTATGTAATAACTAGTATATTTCGTGTTGTGTTTAAGTGTGGCACAATGTTTAACAAACTTTTTTTCCATGATGATTGTGTGGTTGAATAGCTGTTTCACTTATGTATGTTTCATCGGGAATTCGTTTTGGTTAAGTTTTATTTTTTGTTCTGAAGACTTGTATACTAGTTGAACTGAAAACACCTTTTTTCAAGTGTAATACGAGTTGTTGCTGAGAAAGTGAGATTTATTTTATTTTTATCTGATTCCAACCTAAGTTGGACCTTTATAGTTTCTATACTCTCATTTTCTTGTACTTATGATATAGTTCTGTTAGTATTGATTTGTAATCTCATTCAGGGTAAGGCTTTTAAAATTTGGTGCCAGATTTTTATTTGAACTTCTTGAACTTTAGTAGTTGAACTTCATAGTAAAAGTTAAAGCACTGGTTTAAATTAGCTATGTTTAAGAGATAGCCCTATTAAGTTCAAAACTAGTTCTTTCTCAAGGCATTAATTGGTATCATCATAGCACTTACCGAGTAAACTAAGTTGTTCTGAGATTTCAATTGTGCTAGTACTTTGATTATTTATTTATTTTTTGTGTTGTTTGAAACTAGTACGTCTTCTGTTGTGTTTGTTGTGATTTTTCTCCTGGGTCGAACTGATATCTTTTTGATTTAGTATTGGCCTTCTTTTTTCTAGGTTGTGGTTCTTCTCCAGGTAATATTTGGTATAATCATAGTACTTGCCGTATAGACTAAGTTGTACTGAGATTTCAGTTATATTATTACTGTTATTCTTAGTGTGTCACTGTTTTTAGGGAATGCAAACTGAAGCTTCCCGTTCCTTTTTATATTTTGTAGAATGAATGTACCGCGTGTTCAAGTGTACCAGAACTTTCAGTCCTAGCATGCTAGTGACTAGGAAATATGTACTGATGGTTCTTTGCTTTTCCTGTTGCAGTACTTAGTAAATTTCTAACTACTATTAGCACGATGCTTTTAGTACTGAATGTTGTCCTCGGCTGAAACTTAGGCTTTTTAGTGTTCTTCTGAAACTAAAAACTGATTTTTAGTGTCATAGTACTACCGTACATGTCTAAGATGTACTGAGCGTCCAAGGACAACTTCAACCTACTTCAACTTCAAATGATGGATCAACAACATAGGAAGCTAGCAAACTTGTTGGATGACATAAGCAAACGATGTACTTGATAGACATAGGCAAACTTGTTCAAACCCTGGCACACATAACATAAGGTAGCTGGTTCAACATAATGAAAGCAAACTACAAATCTGAAACAACAAGACTAAGGACAGGCAGAAGCGCGAGCAACACGATTGCAGACTTTCATGCATCTTCATCCCGCAAAGTTGCAGTGGTAGTAGGGGTCAGCCTCCTGCTCTTTTGAAATATCCCAACCTGTCACGATGTTGTCGATTATCTTCCATTACTTGTACATTGCGTACGCATCTATTCCTGCATACATCATGAGGTTGTCTGGCAGCAGGCCAGTCCCCCATAGTTTCTGGTCTGCCCTGCCCATCTTATTCTTCATGTCGTTGTAGAATGGGTGGATGACGCCGCCTGCAACATCGGCCAAGGAGTCGTAGTATTTGTTGGTCTTTGGATCTTTCCACTTAGGCTGCATGTCGATGAAGTTGTTGGGGTTGATCTTCAAACCAGACTTGTCCAGCATCTGCTTATCACCTCGAATGCTGAAACCGACAAATGTGTACAATTTCTCCTCCTGCAGGAAGTCTTTGAGGCGAATGGGCCTACAAGGGGGGAGACACACATTTAAAGATTAGTCTTCTTTTTTGAAGATTTAATTCTTCTGCTTTTTTTGGGTTTACAAGTGATTATCCATGAGGTAGATGCTTATATATTGTAAGTCATGGATGCATGTAGTTCAGAAACTAGTACACAAAGTCCTGAAATTAAGTTCAACTACACCATGTTATTTTTTATTTTTTGCTATCTTCATTGCTTCACCAAATGCTTCACCAAATTCAAGAATCATTCTACCAGAGTCAATGATATTTGTGCTACTTGATTCAAATTTAGTGTTATTTTTTGTTGAATAAAAGACCTATACCAGTGCTTGATACATCTTTGTGCATTAATTCTATATAAAGTTCAGAAATTAATTTGAGAAACATGTGCATCCAGATATGGACCTATACCACTTCACCAAAGATCTTTTAATACATCAATTCTATAAACTATACTAGTGCATCAAGATCGGAATCTATGCTAGTACATCAAGTTCAGAAATTAATTTGGTGCATCAAGTTCAGAAATGCTATAAACATTTTTTTCAGATGATAATCTGGTGAAACAATCCACTTCACAATTTCAGAAATGCATGTAACTTGAGAAACATGTACTCGTGCATCGACTTCACAAACTATAGTAGTTCATCCAGTTGGGAAACAAGTTTAATTAAGTTTTTAGTGAGTAGTACTAGTACAACAGATGAATGAACAGTAGTATGGGTTACCATTTTGTGGCTGCTGCAATGTGGTATACCAAGCAGAGTTCCTCGACGCACAACTGCAGGACTGTCGCCATCTGTGGAGGTTCTTCTTTGTTGGTGTACTCAACTCCGATGAAGCTCGGATACAAGCCGCCGCCCTTCATCCTGACCCTGCTCATCACCTCGTCAACCTTGTCTGGTACGCTGGTGCAGACGATCTCCAGCGTCTCATTGCCATGGAGCTCAACCCCTTTGAGTGTTCTGGTGTACTCGCGCTTCTCATCGGAGACGTGAATGTCTACGAGGTTGCTGCTCTTGTTCGACGTCTCTCCATGGTGATGCTTGGCCGACGGTTCCTCCGCCATCACCTTCCTCCGGCGACTGTGGGCTTGGGAGAGAGAAGTTTGTGGTTTGTGTGCAGTGGAGATGGAAGCAGCAATGGTTGTTCTGTGAATGAGGCAAAGATGGAAGACAATGTGGTTTTTTGTAGTGCGTCAACGGGGGTGTGTGGGAGGCGGTTCGTCGGGGGCGTGGGTTTAGTGGTTGTGGGGGTCGCCGTTTGCAGTCCCTCGTGGCAACCGCCCAGTGGGTGGCGCGGGTGGTGGCCTGGAAGAACTAACCGCCCAAGTTAAATGGTTTTTACTGTTGCACTGACTAGTCTTGTCAAGCTATACTTATCAGCTGGTTATCCCACTTACACGGCTCAGGGGTGGTGCAGATGGCATTTTGCACTGTTTAAGTGAAGTTTGCTTTTTTATTATGTTTATCCGTGTGGAGGTTATGTCTTGTTTTACTACTGAAGTCTTATACACTAGTTGATCTCAAAACATTTTTTTAGTGCCCTGGGACTTGTTGCTCAAAACTGGGACTTATTTTATTTTCTTGTGTCCGAACCTAAGTTAGACCTTTTATAGTTTTTGTATTGTCTTTTTAGTGCACTTATGGTTTAGTGATGTGTAAACTGAATTGTAATTTCATACAGCGTACGGTTTTGAATTTTTGTGTTACAGTGGTGTGAGTGGCCTGACTGTTCCTATTTTTTAAGAACTGGTGTCATATGTATGTTTGTACAGAGGGGTGGGGGTTGAGATTATTTACGACGAAATCATTCGTCGAGGTGTTGACAGATTTTTCATAAATAAGAAGTTTAGAAGAAATGACGAAGAAAATCTATTTGAACTTCTTGTATTTTAGTAGTTGAACTTGTCAGATTTTACATAAATAAGGAGTTTAGCAGATCAGAAATGACAAAGAAAATCTATTTGAACTTCTTGCATGTTAGTAGTTGAACTTCAAAGTAATATTTTTAATTCGGTGTTTTAAATTATGTACATTTAACAAATAGGCTATTAAGTTCTCTGCTTTTTAGAGTTTCCTTGTTTTTGTATCATATTGTTTCATTTTTTTATCATCCACGGTGCAGGGCTAAAATTGTTTTTATTTTTATGTTTCGTATTTTAAAGTTATTGTCTACGAACTAGTAGTTGAACTTTTATATTTTTAGTTTTCGAACATTTTTTACTATCGCACTGATCCGTCTTGTCAAGCTATACTTATCAGCTGTTTTATCCCACTTGCACGTGTCAGGGTTGGTGATGATGGAGTTTTGTACTTCTCTACTGCGGTACTTGGACTGGTGATTGGAGTGTAGTTGAACTTATCAAATACCAGTCGGACTGTGTGTCATGTTAATCTTTTTAAAACATTTTTTTTGTTTTTTAAAGGCTTGTTTATATGAATATAATCTTTGAAAGTATTTTTACAAATAAATTAGTTTTTCATCAGTACATGTGTATTATATTTGCATTTGCTTGAGGTAATTATTATTCTGTACTGATTGACTTTCTGAGCTAGGACTGGCAGTAATGTTGGCGTTATATAAATCCAGATAAGTTTTTGCAAATATATTTGCCAAACATTATATATTTGAACTTTTTGCATTTTAGTAGTTGAACTTGTCATAATTGACAAACATTATATGTTTGAACTTTTTGCATTTTAGTAGTTGAACTTGTCAGATTTTATATAAATAAGAAATTTAGCATAATTGACAAGCATTATATGTTTAAACTTTTTGCATTTTAGTAGTTGAACTTGAAAGTAATATTTTAATTCGGCGTTTTAAATTACGTACATTTAACAAATAGGCTATTAAGTTCTCTGCTTTTTATTTTTATTTTTATGTTTCGTATTTTAAAGTTATTGTCTACGAACTAGTAGTTGAACTTTTATATTTTCAGTTTTTGAATAACTTTTACTGTCGCACTGATCCGTCTTGTCAAGCTATACTTATCAGTTTTTTTATCCCACTTGTACGTGTCAGGGTTGGTGATGATGGAGTTTTGTACTTCTCTACTGCGGTACTTGGACTGGTGATTGGAGTTTAGTTGAACTTATCAAATATCAATCGGACTGTGTGTGTCATGTTAATATTTTTTTAAATATTTTTTTGTTTTTTAAAGGATTGTTTATATGAACATAATATTTGAAAGTATTTTTACAGATAAATTAGTTTTTCATCAGTACTGGTGTATTATATATGGAATTGCTTGAGGTAATTATTATTCTGTACTGATGGACTTTCTGAGTAGGACTGGCAGTAATGTTGGCGTTACATAAATCCAGATAAGTTTTTGCAAATATATTTGTCAAACATTATATATTTGAACTTTTTGCATTTTAGTAGTTGAACTTGTCATAATTGACAAATATTATATGTTTGAACTTTTTGCATTTTAGTAGTTGAACTTGTCAGATTTTATATAAATAAGAAATTTAGCATAATTGACAAGCATTATATGTTTGAACTTTTTGCATTTTAGTAGTTGAACTTGAAAGTAATATTTAATTCGGTGTTTTAAATTATGTACATTTAACAGATAGGCTATTAAGTTCTCTTCTTTTTAGAGGTTCGTTGTTTTTGTATCATATTTTCTCCTTTTTCTTGTAGAGGTTAATTGACAAACATTTTTGTTGTAGTTTATATTTCTTTGTCCCGCCCTCTAGTTTGTTTAACTGGGCTTATTGGTGGGGTGTTTTGTTGACGATGCAGGCTATTGGGCCGTTTTCCGGCCCAGATAGCTCGCCCGCGCGGATGTGTAGTGCATCGTGCGCGTGCGCTCTGGGTTTAGTCCCACCTCGCTAGTCGAGTGGGCTCTAGACCTGTTTATAAGCGCAGCCGAGGCTCACTAGTCGAACTCCTCTGAACACTTACCAGAGCGCTTATACACAACGCTCGCTCTCTCTCTCTTGACCTGTGGGCCCTGGACGGCAGGCCCTGCGTTTGTGCAGATTACTAGGGATTCGCCCACGGGCTCGAGTTCAAGTATCTAGCATTGTCAGGGCCTGCGCCTGTCCCTGGGCGGTCAATTTTTTCCTTTTTTGTTGTTTTAATCTAGTACTTGACTCCACCAGTAACTTGGACTTATACTTTTTGTTCTAGTTCTTGTCAGTTTTGTGTGAGTGTAATCTTTTTCATTTGAGTTTTTTGCCTTCTTTTTTTGTTTGTTTTTGTGATTATTCTCAAGTGTCTTCTGGTGTCATTTTCAGAACTATGGTACTTGCGTGTAGACTGAGTTGTACTGATAGTGCATTCATAGTAGCGCTTACGGACTGATGCTTCTTTGTACTTTTTATTGTAGTAAGTATGTACTGTCCGATAAAGTGTACTATTACTTTCAATTTTAATCTGCGAGCGACCAACATAAGTGTGTGTTGATGCTTCTTAACTTTTTATGTTTGTAGTACTTGTTAATTTTCTAGCAGCTACATATGAATGAGAACACTACATGAAGTACTAAGAATTTTCGCTTCAACTTTTGAAGCTTTGTTAAGCAACTCAAATTGTGTTGATTGTTCTCAACGTTATGTTTTCTATAAAATACTGCATCGAAACTAGACATGGAACACCGTTGTGTGATTAGTTGCATCATAACTAGTACTTCAGAGCAGCCACAAAGTTCCATTCAGAAGCTACTTTTGAATTTGAAATGATGGATTAACAACATACGAAGCTACAAAAATGATATAATGAGATAAGCAAAACATTGTACTTGATGACATAACTAAACTTGTTCAACCATGACAAGCACGACATAATCATACTGGTTCAACCCAACAAGAGGAAACTGCCAATTTGAAACAAAAAGATAAAAGGCAAGGACAAGCGGAAGTAAAACGAAGGCAGGCTCTGATGTATCTTCATCCCTAAAAGGGGCAGAAGGGGCGGTCGTAGTAGTGGTCAGCCTCCCGCTCTTTCGCATACTCCGAACCATCTGTGATGTAGTCGATTATTAACCATGACGTGTACGTGGCGTATGCATCCACTCCTGCGTACTCGATGTGGTTGTCTGGCAGCGGGCTGGTCCCCCACAGTTTGTAGTCTTCCTGCGTGTTGATCTTCTTCTTCATGCCTTTGTAGAATGGGTGGATGACGCTGGCTGCAACATCAGTCAAGGAGTCGTACTCTTTTCCGGTGTATGGAACTCTCCACTTGCGTTGTATGTCGATGAACTTGTTGGGGTTCATCTCCATACCGGACAACTTTAGCTTCTCTTTGTCGCTTTCAATGCTGAAACCGGCAAATGTGACCGACTTCTCATGCTACAGCATCTCGGTGAGGCGCTTGGGCCTGCAAGGGGAAAGACATTTTGAATATTAGCATTACTTTGATGTTTGAATTATTCATTTTTGTTTTGTTTTACAAGCGGTGAATCCATGAAGTAGTTGTTTATGCAGGATAGATAATGCATGAATGTACTTTTAAAACTAGTAAACAAATGTCTGAAATTAAATTAAGTACATCATGTTATTCTTCTTTTTGGATTATACATAGTTTTAGTCAGTGTAGTATGTTCTGCATTGGTACTAGTTTAGTTTACTTTTGTTGAATAGGATAACACATAACCAGTGCTTCACCAAGTCCTTAGTTTATTTTCTTATGAAAATAACATTATATCAAATTCAAAAAAATACTTCACTACATCAAGTTCAGAAACATCTTTTTAATACATCGAGTACATAGACTACACTATTGGATCAACTTCAGAAACTACACTAGTCGATCAACTTCAGATGATAATCTGGTGAACAATCCACTTCACAGTTTCAGAAATGCATGTAACTTGAGAAACATGTACTCGTGCATCCACTTCGCAAACTATAGTAGTTCATCTAGTTGGGAAACAAGTTTAATTAAGTTTTTCGTGAGTAGTACTAGTACAACAGATGAATGAACAGTAGTATGGGTTACCATTTTGTGGCTGATGAGATGTGGTACACCAAGCAGAGGTCGTCGACGCACAACTGCAGGACTGCTGCCATCTGGGGAGGTTCATCTTCATTGGTGTAGTGCACACCAACGCCGACGATCCTACAACTCGGACTCCTGCCGCCAAGCTTCTTCTAGAGCCTGGAGATCACCTCATCGGCCTTTTCTGGTACGCTGGTGCAGACGATCTCCAGCGTCTCGTTGCCGTGGAGCTCAACCCCTGTGACGGTTGTTGTGTAGTCGCGCTACTCGCCGGGGACGTGAATGTCGACGAGGATGCTGCTCTTGTCCGACGTCTCGGCATGATGACGCTTGGCGGACGGTTCCTCCGCCATCGCCTTCCTCCGACGACTGTGGGCTTGGGAGAGAGAAGTGTGTGGTTTGTGTGCAGTGGAGATGGAAGCAGCAATGGTTGTTTGTGGGAATGAGGGAGAGATGGAAGAGAATGGGTTTTTTTGCAGTGTGTGGGCGCGGATTTGTGGAGGTTGTTCGTCGGGGGCGTGGGTGTAGTGGGTGTAGTGGCGTGGGGTCACCGTTTGCAGTCCCTTGTGGCAACCGCTCAGTTGGTGGTGCGGGTGGAGGCGTGGAAGAACTAACCATCCAAGTTAAATGGTTTTTACTGCTGCACTGACTAATCTTGTCAAGCTGTACTTATGACCTGCTAACTCCCACTTGCACGTCTCTGGGGTGGTGATGATGGAATTTTACTGCTGCACTGACTAGTCTTGTCAAGCTGTACTTATCAACTACTTATCCCACTTGCACGTGTCAGGGTCGGTGATGATGGAGGTCTGAACTCCTCCACTATGGTACTTGGACTGGTGATTGAAGTGTAATTTAACTTACCAAATACTAGTGAGACTATGTGTGATGGTAATGTTTTTTAAAACATTTTCTGTATTTTTTAAAGGATTGTTTATATCACGATAATCTCTGAGTATTTTTTACAGATAAATTAGATTTTCATCAGTACAGGATATATTATATTCGCATTTTGCTTGAGGTAATTATTTTTATGTACTGATGGTCTTTCTGAATTGGGACTAGCAGAAGCAAACATAGCTTTGTTTTTTCAAAACGATGTTTTTTAGGCGTTCACGGGTGTGTTTGTTTTACTATGCCCTTGTACTGACGACTGAGAATTATCAGTACTGATGTACTACAAGAGTTTAAATTTTCCTTGACATGTTTTTGGTGAGTTACTGGTCGACAGTTGCGTTTGCGTCAGATATATCCAGATAAGTTTTTTCAAATGTATTTGTGACTGCGTTCAAAAGGATTATCAAATGGTTTACATAATAATGTCACTGCTCCAGCAGGCACAAATCATAAATTATATCAGTACTGATGTGTACTCTGCCCTTGTACTGACGACTAAGAATTATCAGTACTGATGTACTACAAGAGTTTAAATTTTCCTTGACATATTTTTGGTCAGTTACTGGTCGACAGTTGCGTTTGCATCAGATATATCCAGATAAGTTTTTCAAATGTATTTGTGACTGCGTGCAAAAGGATTATAAAACGGTTTACATAATAATGTCACTGCTCCAGCGGGCACAAATCATAAATTATATCAGTACTGATGTGTACTCTGCCCTTGTAGTGACGACTGAGAATTATCTGTACTGATGTAAGCTTATTTTTTAGTTGACGCAGCAGGATAACCACTATGTATTGTTCATTCTTGAGCTTCTCCTAACTGGCCCCGAATGTTGTGCCTTGCCGGCGCCCTTTCCTAGTTGAGTCTTGGCAGCTTCATCGTCAGTTTCAGTTTCCTCGTTCCCGACACTGTCATCTTCATTGTCTTCGTCTGATTGGTCGTCATTCTCGTCAAATTCTTCTTCTTCATTGTCTTCATTTGATTTTTTGGAACTCTGTACCTTTCCCTGTTTTTGTTCAGCTCCATTGACCTCCTTGCCCACTTTGCACCTGCGGGCATTATGTCCGTCAGTTCCCCCACACTTGCGGCAAGTGTAGTTGTTACGTGTGTTGTCTCCATTGGTAGAAACCTGGGTGGCTCCAATCTGCTTATTCTTGTTGACAGTGGCATCTGTGCGGAATGGGCATGTGCGGTAGTTATGGTTGCTCACGACGTTGCAGAATCCGCATGCCCTTATCCCGAGAGGTTTGCCGTCTGGGCCAAATTCCACGCGCTTGATGGGGCGTGGTGGCTTTTTGGCTGCTGCTTGTGTCTTGCTCTTCCTACCCTTTGTGTTTGAAAATATGGGTGGTTTAATCACCCTTTTCTGCTGCTGCTGGTAGGATGAGCTATTGTCATGTCGTTCGCCTACAGCACTATCAAGCTCATGATCTTGCATGTGAGATTGTTGGTGCTCTTGAGTGTGCACATGGGCAAGCTCCGGTTGCTGCTGCTCCTCTTCCTCGTTGTCGAATGGGTCAATAGCTCCCAGATGGTTCATCTCGGATAACATTGTAGCAATATCCTGCTCAATGGCTTCATTGTCCGCGGCACCTCCATTTTCAGCAGAATGCAGGGCGTCGAGTTCTTGTTCAAGTTTGTCCATGGCGACGCGCGACCTCGCCATTTGCTCTTGGCTTCTCAAACTTTTTCTACACACCCTCATGTTCAGTGTCAGCAATGAGCTTTCAATGCAGTATTGGGATGCCTTGTTTGATGCTACTGTCCTCAAATCATTTCTATTGAATGTTGGCTGGATGTTCGGGCGTTTGGTGTATCTCCTGAGGATGTATTTCTCTAGAACGCTGGCAGCCTTAATTGTCTACATCATGCACAGGACATGCACGCAGAAAAGACCTGTATTGTTTTTGGAAGAGGTGCATGTTTTTTGTCATTTCATTTGAACAAAAACTTTGCAAAAAAAGTAGTACAGTATGTAACATATTTTTTGTAGTCCTCACCTGTGTGTTCCCCTGCACTCGCACTCATATGTTTCTCCCACAGGGTCTGCAACCACCTGGAACGCGTGCTGAGCCCACACGGATAGTTTTTGCGGGTGGTTGTAGCACATGAGGTACTTTGTGGGCTCTTCCGTCTCTGTCGCCGTGAAGAGTGTGCTTAGTTTTATCCTTTTTCTGATCTCGCTGTACACAGCTCGTTAGTAGAGCTTTGCCATCTCGGTGTCAAACCCATAGAAGGTCAGCGTGTTTGTCCTTCTGCACATGCAAGAAGGATGACCAAATTGTTAGTTTTCTCACAGAAAAAACTTGTAATAAAGTTTTACTTTAGTAAGCATGTTTTTTTGTCTTATGACAAGTGATAGAGATATACCCGGTTAGCCATTGTCTCCTGGTTCTCTGTCTGCCTCCTGGCTTTGACATAGGAGTTTACCTGGCTGACAAACCTGTATAGGTTTTGTCTCTCACTTACAAAGTTTTTCTTGAGCACATAGTTCATGCTCTCACTTTACCGTGTGCATGTCATTTTGGCGCAGAAAATTTCTTTGAAGTAGGCTGATATCCATCTCTCACGCTCATTGCACATGCCCACCATTGTGGCATCATCGTGGAGGTTGTACTTATCCATGAGTCTTTTCTAGGCATCCTCAGACTCAATTGGCATGAGGGGCCAGTTGAGCATTGATGTGAATTCATCCTTAAAGTCATCGTGCAGGTAGTACAGGTACGCGAGGTGTTCCCTGTACTTCTTCATAATGTGCCAGCGGCATAGCTTATGTACTTGTAGCGACCAGACCTCAAACAGTCTGATCTCTGTGCTTCAGTGTCATCCCTGGATCAGTAATGCTGACACGCACAGTACTTGAAGGATTTATAACAGAGTAGCAATCACACACTTATTACATCGAGTGTCTCCAAAGAGAACTTATTACAATAAATATGGCTTAAGGCCATCTAATAACGATAACAGCGGAAGGCTTGGAAGATAAGTGAGTCCATCAACTCCAACGGCATCACTGAGTATAGAACCACGATCCTAAAGCATCTTACTCGTCATCTGAAAAGTCTGCAACATTAACGTTGCAGCCCGAAAACGGGTCAATAGATGGAATATGCTGGCAAAGTAACACATAGAGAAGTAATGAAAAGAGTAAAGCTATACTACATGCATATATGGCTTGGTGGATAGCTCTATGGTTGCAATTTTGTGTAAAGCCAGTTTTTCCCTACTGCAAAGGAATAAATTTATTTAACTATCATGGTGGTTGTTAAACATTGAGAATGGTTGGCAGCATCGTCAATCCCAATTAAATATCATCATTAAAACCCAACAATATTAATTAAAGTAACATGTTGAGATACACATGAAAATCCAGGTACTAGATACTCAAAACGTCCATAACCGGGGACACGGCTAATCATGATTAGTTTGTACACTCTGCAGAGGTTGCGCACTTTTCCCCACATGACTCGATCTCCTCCGTTGGGATTCTCGCACTACATGATGTTTGAGAAACGGATGACCGAGACATAGTCTTTCAGAAGCGCTAGCACCTTACGATGGGTAGACCGTACCAACCTCCATCCTCTACATCTGCTAGTCTACCACTTTAAGAGTTCGCACAACTTAGTCAACTATGCTAGAGCCCATAATAGCATGTGGCTGCACACGGAAGTTTCTAGCATGAATAATCTCATGATCCCTTTGAGCCTGGGTGGCGGTCCATAAAAAGAAACATGCAATCCTGGTCTACCCAGTTGCCTAGACAGGCAATCCTGGAATAACCAGGTACCTCAATCCACCCAGATGTGTATTAATGTTGCCACCTTAAATAAACCATTAATTAACAACCTCACATTTGTCATGGATATTCACTCAAACCCAATCCACGTCTACGAGCATAGCATGGCATAATAAGCAAACGTAGAAGTAACTCCCAAGGGTTTGATAAAAAAACAGGTAATAGGTACTACCTCAAACTACTTCCCAAAACCCACAATTTAATTAGATCCTAATCATGCAATGTTTGAGGATGAAACTAATGCATAAAAACTTGGTAATAAGGGATATGATCAAAGTGTTACTTGCGTTGCTGATGATCAGCGTAACCTAGGGATTCGAAGTAGCAAGCGGCGCAATCCAGGTACTCTATCGCAAGCAAGCAAGCAAACAAACAAACATACAATAAGTACTCATCTAATGCATGGGTAAACCTCAAATAAGAGGTCTAACCAGAAAGTTCAACTTAAGAACTCCGGTTTGCAAAAAGAATCAAATCGATCGAAGAAACAAAACTCAAACGGCGAAAGAAACAAGCTTCGATTACTAATCTGGACCTAAGTCAAATTTTACAGAAGCAAAAACTAGTTTGAGTACATTATTCGGAAAGAGGGTTTCGATACGAAACTCTAGGCGCTTGAATCGCCTGATTCCGATAAACGAGCGAAAAGTTATACTAAAACGAAAATCGGATCAGAAATCGCGATCAGAAAAATCGCGGATTAAATCCGAGAAAAAGAAAAATGACGAACAGATTAATGAACGAACGTTCGTTATCTGGATCTAAACGATGAACGCGCTTGCTAAAACGACCGAACGAACGAACGTTCGCTATTTAACCTAAACCGGAAAAAAACCGATCTAATAAAAACATGGAAACTAAAAAAACAGGCGAAAAATCGACGGAAAAACCGAACGGTTTCGAGAAAAACCGGTGGCGCAGAAAACGAGGCACCTCGGGCGGCGGGGCGCGACGGCGGCGGGCGGCGACTCCGGTGAGGCGGCGGCGACGACAGTGCAGCGGCGCGGGCGGCGGCGGCTGGCGGCGGCGGCGCGGGTCGGGCGCGGCGGCGGCGGATCGGGCGGCTATGGTTAGGGTTCGGGGGCGCGGGTGGGCTGGCGGCGGCTGGTGGGCTGGGGCGGCTCGGGCAGCGGCTATTTAAAGGCTGCCCCCGGGCGGAGTCCCGCTCAGGTACGGCTGAGGGAGTCCTGGACTAGGGGGTGTCCGGTTAGCCGAACTATCATCATCGGTCGGACTCCAAGACTATGAAGATACAAGATTGAAGACTTCGTCCCGTGTCCGGATGGGACTTTCCTTGGCGTGGAAGGCAAGCTTGGCAATACGGATATGTAGATCTCCTACCATTGTAACCGACTCTGTGTAACCCTAGCCCTCTCCGGTGTCTATATAAACCGGATGGTTTTAGTCCATAGGACGAACAACAATCATACCATAGGCTAGCTTCTAGGGTTTAGCCTCCTTGATCTCGTGGTAGATCTACTCTTGTAATACCCACATCATCAATATCAATCAAGCAGGACGTAGGGTTTTACCTCCATCAAGAGGGGCCGAACCTGGGTAAAACATCGTGTCCCTTATCTCCTGTTACCATCCGCCTAGACGCACAGTTCGGGACCCCCTACCTGAGATCCGCCGGTTTTGACACCGACATTGGTGCTTTCATTGAGAGTTCCTCTGTGTCGTCACCAATAGGCTCGATGGCTTCTTCGATCATCAACAACGACGCAGTCCA
Organism: Triticum dicoccoides; assembly: GCF_002162155.2. Taxonomy (NCBI): domain Eukaryota; kingdom Viridiplantae; phylum Streptophyta; class Magnoliopsida; order Poales; family Poaceae; genus Triticum; species Triticum dicoccoides. The sequence goes on along the minus strand of NC_041389.1, from coordinate 419,273,106 downwards.
GGGTGAGACCTTTCTCCCTAGACAGATCTTCGTATTCGGTGGTTTTGCACTGCGGGCCAATTCGCTTGGCCATCTGGAGCAGATCGAAAGCTACGCCCCTGGCCGTCAAGTCAGATTTGGAAGTTTGAACTTCACAGCTGACATCCGCGGAGACTTGATCTTCGATGGATTCGAGCCACAGCCGAGCGCGCCGCACTGTCACGATGGGCATGATGTAGCTCTGCAGCCGGACAGTGCCCTGGAGGCCGCACACGAGTCCGCTCCGATCCTCAATTTGGAGCCGGCTGCGCAGATCGAGGACGGGTGGCTAGACACCACCTCGAGGGCTGCAACCTCTACGGCGATGGAGCCGAACACTGACCTTGTCCCTCATGAAGCTCGTGACTCCGAGGTGCCGGACTCCTCGCCGGACTCCGAACCTCCCGCGCCCCCTCCAATCGAATCCGATTGGGCTCCGATCATGGAATTCACCGCTGCGGACATCTTTCAACACTCACCTTTCGGCGACATCTTTAGTTCGCTAAAGTATCTCTCGTTATCAGGAGAGCCCTGGCCGGACTGCGGTCAGGACGGTTGGGATGCGGACGACGAAGAAATTCAAAGCCCACCCACCACCCACTTAGTAGCCACTGTCGACGATCTAACCGACATGCTAGACTTCGACTCCGAAGACATCGACGGTATGGACGATGATGCCGGAGACGACCAAGAACCAGTGCCTACTGGGCACTGGAAAGCCACCTCATCATATGACATATACATGGTGGATATCCCAAAGGATGGGACTGGCAAAGGAACATCAGAGGATGACCCCTCCAAGAAACAATCCAAGCGCCGGCGTCAGCGGTGCCGCTCTAAATCCCGCCACAGCAAGAATGGAGATTCCGGCACCGGAGATAATAACACCCCAGACAGTGCCGAAGACAACCCCCTCCAGCAAGATTCAGCACAGGAGGACGGAGATGCCAGCCCTCATGAGAGAGCAGCAGACGAAGAGGTAGAGGATTACATACCTCCCTCCGGAGACGAGGCAAGCCTCGACGACGATGAATTCGTCGTACCTGAGGATCCCGTCGAACAAGAGCGTTTTAAACACAGGCTTATGGCCACGGCAAACAGCCTCAAGAAAAAGTAGCAGCAGCTTAGAGCTGATCAAGACCTGCTAGACGATAGATGGACTGAAGTCCATGCGGCCGAAGAGCATGAGCTCGAACGCCCCTCCAAAAGCTACCCTAAACGCAAGCTGCTCCCCTGATTAGAGGAGGAGGCATATGAACCTGCATCACCAGCAGACAATACGGCTGACCGACCACCCCGTGGCCGCGACAGAGAGGCCTCTAGGCCCTCCACTAGAACCGTACCCCGGCATCGCTCGAAAAGCACAAGGCCACAGGGGAACGCTCTGGACTTGCGAGATATATTGGAGGATAAGGCAAGACAATCAAGATCGATCTATGGATCGCGTGGGCGCCCCACGATACGTGACGACAACCGTCGCGCCGGACAAAGTAAGTCCGGCCAGGCCGAACACAATAGACAAAGCTCTTTTGAACTTCGTCGTGATATCACCCAATACAGAGGCGCCGCACACCCACTATGCTTCACAGATGAAGTAATGGATCATCAAATCCCCGAAGGGTTTAAACCCATGAATATTGAATCTTATGATGGCACAACAGACCCCGCGGTTTGGATCGAGGACTATCTCCTTCATATCCACATGGCCCGCGGTGATGATCTTCACGCCATCAAATACCTCCCACTCAAGCTTAAAGGACTAGCCCGGCATTGGCTTAACAGCTTGCCAGCGGAGTCAATTGGGAGTTGGGAAGACTTGGAAGCCGCATTCCTCGATAACTTCCAAGGCACGTATGTGCGACCACCAGATGCTGATGACCTAAGCCATATAATTCAGCAGCTAGACGAATCGGCCAGACAATTCTGGACACGGTTCCTAACTAATAAAAATCAAATTGTCGATTGTCCGGATGCGGAGGCCCTCGCGGCCTTCAAACATAACATCCGCGACGAGTGGCTTTCCCGGCACCTAGGACAAGAAAAGCCGAAATCCATGGCAGCCCTCACATCACTGATGACCCGCTTCTGCGCGGGTGAGGACAGCTGGCTAGCCCGCAGCAACAACCTCAGCAAAAATTCTGGCAGTCTGGATATCAAGGACCGCAATGGCAGGTCGTGTCGCAACAAAAACAAACTCCGCATTAACGGCGACAATAGTGAGGATACGGTAGTCAATGCCGGATTCAGAGGCTCTAAACCCGGTCAGTGAAAAAGCCATTCAAAAGAACTACTCCGGGTCCATCCAATTTGGACCGAATACTCGACCACTCGTGCCAGATACACGGCACCCCCGAAAAGCGAGCTAACCACACCAACAGGGACTGTTGGGTATTCAAGCAGGCAGGCAAGTTAATTGCCGAAAACAACGACAAGGGGCTACATAGCGATGACGAGGAAGAGACCCGACCGCCGAACAATAGAGGACAGAAGGGTTTCCCCCCGCAAGTGCGGACGGTGAACATGATATACGCAACCCACATACCCAAAAGGGAGCGGAAGCGTGCACTCAGGGATGTATACGCGATGGAGCCAGTTGCCCCGAAGTTCAATCCATGGTCCTCCTACCCGATCACTTTTGATCGAAGGGACCACCCCACCAGCATCCGCCACGGCAGATTCGCCGCATTGGTCTTAGACCCAATCGTCGATGGATTTCACCTCACCAGAGTCCTCATGGACGGCGGCAGCAGCCTGAACCTGCTTTATCAGGATACAGTGCGCAAAATGGGCATAGACCCCTCAAGGATTAAACCTACAAAGATGACCTTTAAAGGCGTCATACCAGGTGTAGAGGCCAACTGTACAGGCTCAATTACACTAGAAGTGGTCTTCGGATCCCCGGATAACTTCCGAAGCGAGGAGTTAATCTTTGACATAGTTCCGTTCTGCAGCGGCTATCATGCTCTGCTTGGACGTACCGCGTTTGCAAAGTTCAACGCGGTGCCGCACTATGCATACCTCAAGCTCAAGATGCCAGGCCCTCGAGGAGTCATCACGGTCAACGGAAACACTGAACGCTCTCTCCGAACGGAGGAACATACAGCGGCTCTCGCGGCAGAAGTACAGTGCAGCCTCTTAAGGCAATTCTCGAGTCCGGCTGTTAAGCGACTGGACACGACTAAACGCGCCCGGAGTAACCTACAACAAGACCACCTGGCATGTTCCGAGCACGCGTAGCAACGCGGCCCCAACCCCAGCCCCTACAAAATTTCAAGACAGGTCCTTCACGTACATCATTACGCTCTGGAGATACCATGGGCATAGGGGGAGGGGCACGACCACGACAGGCCCAGAATGCGGCTTAACCACACTAGGGGCTCTCAAGTGTGTCGTTCTTTTTTCTCTCTTTTTTCTTTTTTTTACCCACAGGACTCCATTCATCAGAGGCCCTGTCCGGCAGTAGACCTGCCGAACTCATGATGCAACAGCCAGGGAAGGAGAAAGGCTATGACGAATATCCAGGTGGTCTCCATTACGAGCATTAAATCTGTTTTATACACCATTCCGCAGCCTACCCCTGGAGGGGGACATGTTTAATAGTCCCATCCCTTGCTTATCGCACCATTTGTATCGTTCTGCATTCACAGCAGTATTTCTTGAATAAACAATGCATCACCTTTTTTCTTATAATTGCATTTCTTTCTTATACATATATGACATGTTGCATCCATACACTCTGGTATGGCTAAATACACCAGGGGCTTATGCTTCCCGCATCCTGGTGTGATAAGTCCGAACACTTTCACAAGTGCGGCACCCCGAACTTATAGCATTATATGCATCGGCTCCGAATCATGTCTTGGGTCAATAGTTGGGTTTGCCCGGCTCCCATGTTTTGGTACCTTATGTTCCGTTGTATCGGCTAAGGTAGCACTGGGAGAACCACTACGATTGCGCCCCAGTTGAGCTGGGCGAGCGCCTCAGTGGAGAAAGCTAAAACTGACCGTCATGATGAGGCGAGAGCCGGTCGCTGTTCCAGAGGTTTTTTCGAGTCCCTAAAGACTTATGCCGCTTAGAGCGAGGAACCGGCTTTGTCCGGCCCAGGCGTGGATAGCGCCCCAAATTCGGCCTCCCGAACACTAGGGTCTTCGCCGAAATTTAAAATTATAGAATTCTATGGCTAAGTGAGAGTGTTCAAGCATTATAAGTCCGGTAGCCTTGTTCGTTGTGTTGAGCGCCTCCCTAGATGGACCCAAAAATGGGAACAAGAGTGCTCAAATTTATCCCGAACACCCCAGCACTCGTGGCATGGGGGCTGAAGCCGACGACTTGCCATCTCTCATATTTGATAAACGGTCGCACAGAAGATAATATTTTAAATTAACAAGCGTTGCTTAGCGCATATGAACAAAGTTTTCAGCGCACAGGATAACAAAATGCAAGTCTACTCAAATATTACATCTTTGGAGCACTCACCCGCAATAATGCGGGCACCCTTCAGGACACTCTTATAATACATCTCGGGCGTGCGATACTTCTTTCCCGGCAGTGGCGCGTCCGTCATAAGCTTCTTAGCATCCATCTTGCCCCATTGCACCTTTGCGCGGGCAAGGGCCCGACGGGCACCTTCAATACATGCGGAGTGCTTGATGACTTCAACCCATGGACACGCATCCACCAGCCGCCGCACCAGGCCGAAGTAGCTCCCAGGCATGGCCTCCTTAGGCCACAGCCGAACTATGAGGCCCTTCATGGCCTGTTCGGCCACCTTGTGGAGATCGACCAGCTGCTTTAGCTGGTCGCTAAGGGGCACCGGATGTCCGGCCTCAGCATACTGAGACCAGAAGACCTTCTTCGTCGAGCTCCCCTCCATGGCCCTATAGAAAGCGGCAGCATCGGACACGCTGCGGGGCAGATCTGCGAACGCTCCTGGAGAGCTCTGAATTCGGGTAAGCGATAGGTAATTCACACTCACATGCTTACTTTGCATGAAAAATGCCTTACCCGCCGCTATTTTCTTCAACGCCTCAATTTCCTGGAGAGCCTTGTAGGCTTCGTCCTTAGCAGCTTTGGCACTCTCACGAGCCGATGCAAGCTCGGACTCTCGAGTCTTCGAGTCACGTTCCAAACTCTCATGTTTTTCCACGAGAGCCTGGAGCTCTTGCTGTACCTCCGCCACCCGCGCCTCCTGCTTCTCTCGCTCGGTGCGCTCCGCGGCCGCATTACGTTCGGCCGCGGACACCGCCTCCTTCAGGGTCACCACCTTGTTCGTGGCCCCTGCAATACCCATGTTATCCTTGTCATCCTTCTTGCAACCAAATTCTTTTCTGTAAGGTACAATTTTAATAAGGTGTTACTCACCTTCCTTATCCTCGAGCTGCTTCTTGGCACGGCCGAGCTCGTTCTCGGACCGCTCGAGGCTTTGCTTCAAAGTATTGACCTCCGCAGTCAGGGCGGAAGAGGTCAGCAGCACAGCTTGCAATCCCATATTGACATTTTTTATGACTCCTGCGTATATCTTTTTAGATCCTCAGTCCAGCTTTTCTTTCCGAATACCGAACCGAGCATCAGGGGCTACTGTCTATGCGGTACTATTTTACATATATCAAAATTCTTACCTCAAAGCCTGTTAGAAGGCTGCTGCAGGCTTCGGTCAGCCCGCTCTTGGCGAGCTGAACCTTCTGAATCACCGCACTCATGACAGTGCGGTGTTCCCCTTTGATGGAGGCGCCGTTGAGCGCCTCCAGCAAGCTATCCGGCGCCTCCGGTTGGATGGAGGCCGTCGGCGTCACGGTCTTGCCCTTCTTATGAAGGGGCCGCCCGCCGGACTCCGGAGCCACTACAGGTTCCGGGGCGGAGTCCGGTGCAAAGTTCGGGAGGTTGCCCTGCGGCACCTTCGGGGCCTCCTCCTCCTGGCGGGTCCCTTCCCGGGATCCCACCTCGGCATCGTCCGCATCACGGGGGGTGGACGCGGTTAGAAGAGAATCCATATCCGACGCACCCAAGGACCCGCTCGATGAATCGGGATATCATCCTTGGGCGGACTGCAGGGTTGTATGCGGCATTAGAAAGACACCATGTGGCGAAAAAAAACCATGAAGTTATTCGGGAGTCCGGATACTTACGATCTTGCCAGGGGCTTGGCCCTTGGAGGCCAATCCTCGTCGTCATCGCTGGCGTTGGCAGAGCAGTCCGGGGGAAGAGTCCTTCCCTTCTTGGACCCTTCGGCCTCCCTCGTTGGGGAGGCCTTCCTTTTCTTCCCTTCCCCCGCTGGGGGAGAGGCCTCCTTCTCCTCCTCACCTTTGCGGGAGGAGTCTGCCTCGGAGTCATCGTCCGATGACACCTGAAAACGGGAACTCTTTCGAGTGCCCGTGGCCTTCTTCTTGGCCTTCTTCTCCGGCACCACGTTGGGTGCCGGAGCCAGCAGCCCCGTTAAACGGGCGTCCGCTGGGTCTTCTGGCAATGGGGGCCGGACAGATAGTCTGTTCGGCCTTCTTCAGCCAGTCCTGTCAAAGGAGGGGGAGTTTAGATCCCGCATAGAGTCAAACTATGGAAAACAAGTGTCCCGTAAAGGGAAAAATCGCTTACCTCGCTAGCCGGTAGCGGATGCGGGAGCCTTGGCGCCCTTAAACAGCACCCTCCAGGCCTCTTCGTACGTAGTGTCGAAGAGCCCGCTCAAAGTCTGGTGCTGTGCCGGATCGAACTCCCACATATTGAAGTTCCGTTGTTGGCGCGGGAGAATCCGGCGGATGAGCATGACCTGGACTACGTTGACAAGCTTGAGCTTCTTGTTCACTAGCTTTTGGATGCAGGCTTGAAGTCCGGTCAGCTCCTCCGAATCACCCCATGTCCGGCCACTCTCTTTCCAGGAGGTGAGCCGTATGGGGATGCCAGATCTGAATTCGGGGGCCGCTGCCCATTCAGGGTCACGCGGCTCGGTGATGTAGAACCACCCCGATTGCCACCCCTTAATGGTTTCCACGAAGGTGCCCTCGAGCCAAGTAACGTTGGGCATCTTGCCCACCATGGCGCCTCCGCACTCCGCTTGGCTGCCCTTCACAACCTTCGGCTTGACACTGAAGGTCTTGAGCCACAAGCCGAAGTGGGGCTGGATGCAGAGGAAGGCCTCACACACGACGATAAACGCCGAGATGTTGAGGATGAAATTCGGGGCCAGATCATGGAAATCCAGGCCGTAGTAGAACATGAGCCCTCAGACAAAGGGATGGAGTGGGAAGCCCAGTCCGTAGAGGAAATGGGAAAGAAATACTACCCTCTCATGGGGCCTGGGGGTGGGGATGAGCTCCCCCTCGTCGGGGAGCCGGTGCGCGATGTCGCTGGACAGATATCCGGCGCTGCGTAGCTTCTGGATATGCCCCTCCGTAACGGAGGAGGCCATCCACTTGCCTCCCGCTCCGGACATAGTTGGAGAAGGTTGAGGTGAGATGTGCAGACTTGGGTGCTGGAGCTCGAGTTCGCGGAGATGAATAAGCAAAGGAGGAAGAAGGCGTAGGTAAAAGGGTTGGATCTTTATCCCCTTATATGGGCGGACGAAACTATGCGTCCCCACCGGCCTGATAAAACTCGCTTATCTCCCAAGCACCGCAATCAATGGCGCGGTTGGGTTACCCACGTCCGTATTGATGGGAATCCCGGAATAAGGGGAACACGATCTCTGCTTCGACAAGACGTGCCAAGGAAACCGCTTCGCTAAACGCGCTGAGGTGGTACAATAAAAACAATTCGAGTAAAGGCTTGCTAGTGGTGTGACGTCACGCCACAAAATACGTCAGCAGATTGAACTTGTGTAAATATTATTCTCTCTACGGTGGTATGTGGAATTTGTTTTGCAGAGCCGGACAATATCCTGGTGTTCACAATCTTCTATAAATTATTCGGAGAAGGAACCCGCCTTGCAATGCCGAAGACAATATGCGCGCCGGACTCGTCGTCATTGAAGCCTGGTTCAGGGGCTACTGAGGGAGTCCTGGACTAGGGGGTGTCCGGATAGCCGAACTATCATCATCGGCCGGACTCCAAGACTATGAAGATACAAGATTGAAGACTTCGTCCCGTGTCCGGATGGGACTGTCCTTGGCGTGGAAGGCAAGCTTGGCAATACGGATATGTAGATCTCCTACCATTGTAACCGACTCTGTGTAACCCTAGCCCTCTCCGGTGTCTATATAAACCGGATGGTTTTAGTCCATAGGACGAACAACAATCATACCATAGGCTAGCTTCTAGGGTTTAGCCTCCTTGATCTCGTGGTAGATCTACTCTTGTAATACCCACATCATCAATATCAATCAAGCAGGACGTAGGGTTTTACCTCCATCAAGAGGGCCCGAACCTGGGTAAAACATCGTGTCCCTTGTCTCCTGTTACCATCCGCCTAGACGCATAGTTCAGGACCCCCTACCCGAGATCCGCCGGTTTTGACACCGACAACGGCCAAAAGTTGGTTCCAGTTTTTTTTAAATAATTATCGCACAAAAAAACAAACGAAAGAAATACTAAACGGACTCCAAAAATCCCGAAATAAATTTTCCCCGGCTTGTAAAATCAAGCCGGTTTAGATGAACATTTATTTGGGCCTAAATGAAATTTTGGAAAACACGCATTTTTCCTAAATTCAAATAAAATAGATGAAAAAACCAAAATAAAATCTTATTCGATTTTTTTATTAAATCTTCAATATTTCTTTATTCTGGGAAAGTCATTTTATTCCCTCTCTCATATTTATATATTTGAAATAATTGAAGATAAAATAAAAAAATCAAATGATCCTACTTTCAAAATTTGAGAAAACTCAAATATGAAAATATTGAAATCCCCAACTCTCTCCGTGGGTCCTTGAGTTGCGTAGGATTTCTAGGATCGAAACCAAATGCAATAAAAATATGATATGCAATTGATGATCTATGTATAACATTCCAAATTGGTGATTCGGCTAGAAAATTTCTAGGATATGCAATTTCTAGGATTCCTAACCCCCTTAAGATGAATCTCGCCCTCGAGATTCGGGTTGGCTAGAAAATAGGTGAGGGTAATCCTTTAACAAATCTTCCTCTCGCTCCCAGGTGGCCTCATCCTCGGTGTGGTGGCTCCACTGAACTTTTTAGGACTTGATAACCTTGTTGCGGGTGACTCGGCTGGCATACTCAAGAATCTTAACTGGTTTCTCCTCATAAGTCAAATCACTGTCCAACTGAATCACCTCTAGTGGCACTGTATCTCTCAGTGGTATATCAGCCATCTCTGTGTGGCACTTCTTCAACTGGGAAATGTGAAACACGTCGTGAACTCCTGACAATCCCTCAGGCAATTTCAAGTTGTAGGCAACCTCTCCCATACGACCCAAAACTTTGTATGGTCCCACAAAACATGGCGCTAACTTTCCTTTAACACCAAAACGCTTAACTCCTTGAAGTGGAGATACCCGAAGATAAACTCTATCCCCAACTTCGTAAATTGTCTCCTTGCATTTTGCGTTAGCATAGCTCTTCTGCCTAGACTAGGCTACCTTGAGCCGGTCGCGAATCAACTTCACCTTCCGTTCAGACTCCTTAATCAAATCTGGTCCAAACAACTGATGGTCTCCAACTTCATCCCAAGACAACGGGGTCCTGCACCTCCTTCTGTATAAGGCTTCGAAAGGGGCCATCTTCAAACTGGATTTATAACTGTTGTTGTAATAGAACTCTGCATACAGTAAATTGTTGTCCCAACTAGATCCATAATTTAGCGCACAGGCTCTCAGCATGTCCTCTAAAACTTAATGACTCTTTCGGTCTGTCCATCTGTCTGCGGATGAAAAGCGGTACTAAACTCTAGTCTGGTACCCAAGGTTTCATGCAACTGATTCCAGAACTTTGAGGTGAATTGGGTTCCTCTATCTGATACAATACTCCTTGGAACTCCATGCAGACATACGATCCTGGTCATGTAAATCTTGGCCAACTTGGCACTGGTGTAAGTGGTCTTTACTGGAATGAAATGAGCTACCTTCGTTAAACGATCGACTACAACCCAAATCGAGTCATAGACTGAACGAGTCATGGGCAATCCTGTGATAAAATCCATGCCTAGCTTATCCCACTTCCATTCGGGTATTGGCAATGGTTGCAACAATCCTGCTTGCTTCTAATGCTCTGCCTTTACTCTCTGACATACATCACAAACTGCTACATACTCCGCAATATCCTTCTTCATTCCGGTCCACCAAAAAGTCTCCTTCAAATCCAAGTACATCTTGGTATTCCCTGGGTGAATTGAATATGGCGAATCATGGGCCTCTTGCAAAATCAATTTCCTGATCTTGGGGTCATTGGGTACATAAACACGGTCCTCAAACTAGAGGGTATCGTGCTCATCCTCACGAAATCCCTTGGCTTTTCCTTTACTCAACTTCTCCTTTATCTCTACAATCTCCTTCTCGGTCTTCTGAGCTTCTCTGATCTTATCCATCAAGGTCGACTGAATTTCCAACGTTGCTACATAGCCTCTCGGAACTATTTCCAAACATAGCTCGCAGAAGTCCTCGGCTAACTCCTTTGGTAGTCCTGTGGTTCTGAGTGTATTAATGTGGCTCTTACGGCTCAACGCGTTGGCTACAATGTTAGCTTTTCCGGGATGATACTGCAATCTCATATCATAATCCTTGATGAGTTCCAACCATCTCCTTTGCCTGAGATTCAACTCCTTTTGCGTGAAAATGTACTTCAAACTCTTGTGATCCGTGTACACCTCACAATGATTTCCTATAAGAAAATGTCTCCACGTCTTCAATGCATGCACTACGGCTGCTAACTCCAAATCATGTGTGGCATAATTCAACTCATGAGGTTTAAGTTGTCCTGACGCATACGAAACAACTCTTCCTTCCTGCATAAGTACTGCTCCAAGTCCTCGTCGTGAAGCGTCGCAGTACACCTCATATTCCTTAGTCTGATCTGGCAGAATCAACACTGGTGAGGTAACTAGACGTTTCTTCAATTCCTGGAAACTGGCCTCACATTCCTCAGTCCAATTGAACTTGGTATCCTTCTTCAACAACTCCGTCATGGGCTTTGCAATCCTTGAAAAATTCTCAATGAATCTCCGGTAGTATCCTGCTAGTCCAAGAAAACTCCTGATCTCCCCAACTGTCGTTGGTGCCTCCCAATTTGTCACAGTGACAACCTTGGTGGGATCTACTGCTATACCCTCTCCGGATATAACATGTCCGAGGAGTCCAACTTCCTTCAACCAAAACTCACATTTGCTAAACTTGGCATATAACTGGTGTTCTCTGAGCTTCTCCAATACCAAACGCAAATGCTCCTTATGCTCCTCTTCGTTCTTCGAGTAGACCAAGATGTCGTCAATGAACACCATGACGAACTTATCCAGAAATTCCATAAATACTTTGTTCATCATGTTCATGAAATATGCAGGTGCGTTAGTCAGACCAAATGACATAACGGTATACTCGTACAGCCCATACCTAGTGGTAAAAGCCGTCTTGGGTATATCCTGCTCTCAAATCTTCAGCTGATGGTATCCTGATCGCAAATCGATCTTGGAAAATACCTTTGCTCCTTGCAGTCGGTCAAACAGATCATTGATCATTGGCAGTGGGTACTTGTTCTTGATGGTTACCGCATTCAATCCTCAATAATCAACAACCATCCTTAATGATCCGTCCTTCTTCTTCACTAGAAGTATTGGTGATCCCCAAGGTGAAGAACTTGGGCGAATGTAACCTTTATCCAGTAACTCCTTAATCTGACTTTTGATCTCCTCCAAATCTTTTGCTGGCATCCTGTATGGTCTCTTAGATATTGGCCCTGTGCCTGGCAAAAGCTCTATCAGAAACTCAATGTCCCTGTCTGGTGGCATGCCTGGCAACTCTTCTGGAAATACATCAGAAAAATCCTTTACCACTGGTACTTCCTCCTGCACAACTCCTGATAAGGAATTTACGTGCATCCCCTTCGTTTTATGCCTGGAAACATACTTGATCCTCTTCCCTTCTGGGGTTGTAAGTAGAATTGTCTTACTGACACATTCAATATTCCCACCATACTTTGATAACCAATCCATGCCTAATATCACATCCAATCCTTGTGATTCCAAAACTATTAGGTCTGAGGGGAATACGTAGTTACCAATCCTTAATGGTAACTGATCACACCATAGCCTGGCCATATACTCTTCTCCTGGCGAGGTTACTAACATAGGTGTCTTAAGGGCTTGGGTTGGCAGGTTATATTTATCCACAAATCCCCTTGATATGTATGAATGCGATGCACCAGTATCAAAAAGAACGAGTGTAGTAAACGACTTAACCAAAAACTTACATGTTACTGCATCGGGTTGGGCTTCAACCTCCTCCACGCTAACGTGCTTCACTTGTCCTCTGTTGAAAGGGTTTGGCTTCTTCCCAGAGCTTCCATTACCACTTCCATTCTAGCCTTCAGGACATTCATTGGCGTAATGTCCGGTCTTCTGACACTTAAAACAAGTGACTTGACTCAGATCTTTCTTGGCCGGTGTTGAGGGGTTGGTACGGTTCTGACTACTACTTGCTCCATTCCCAGTACCATTCTTGTGATTGTGCGAGCTACCTCCTCCATGGGTATGCTAAAACTGTCCTCCTGACTTTGGAGTAAAACGGGGCTTCTGCTGAGCTCCAGAATTGTACTTCCCTTGTCCATACTTCCTTTTGCGGTTTTCAATCTGCTGCTGCTTCCCTTCAATCATGAGAGCATGATCTACCAACTCCTGGTAGTTGTTGAAACTTGCTACCATCAACTACATGCTCAACTCATCATTCAGCCCTTCCAGAAACTTCTCTTGCTTATCTGCATCCGTAGCGATGTCATCTGGGGCGTAACGTGCTAGCTTACTGAAATCGTCCACATACTGGCCAACTGTTCTTCCTCCCTGTCGCAAGTTGCGAAACTCACGCTTCTTCATGGCCATAGCTCCTGCTGAAACATGGGCAGTTCGAAAAGCCTGCTGAAACTGATCCCACATGATAGTGTCTGCTGGATAAGTGGCTGTGAAATTCTCCCACCATGATGCTGCGGGTCCCTCAAGCTGATGTGCGGCAAATCGCACCTTCTCCGCATCTGTGCATCCGGCAGTGGTCAATTTCCTGGCTGTCTTGTGAAGCCAATCATCTGCAACAATCGGCTCGGTGCTACTGGAGAACACCGGCGGATTCAGCCTAAGAAAACGGGTTAAGTGATCAACAGGTGGTGGTGGTGGGTTGTTGTCGTTGTTGTTGTTCCCTTGATTCTGATTCTGGACTAGGATCTGCATCAATGCATTCTGCTGCTGGATCAACTGGGTGAGCTCCGGTGGGAAAGCAAATCCGTTGTCACGTCTCGGAGGCATCTGAGGGTTTAGAAAAGAAGAGAATATGGAATAGAATGAGGTCTAAGGGGAAAACACTACCCATATGCACATGAGACAAAAAGCAATCAAGACACTTCATTCAAACAAGCAAGGGCATACAACGGTCTATCTATCGTTACAAAGTGCTCAGACTATAATAGATACATAAAGGGAAATTCTACTACTGTTATGGCGGTCTACTAGAAAAACTGCTCCGATGAAGACTCCATGATATCTGCTCTAGCTTCATCAACATAGTCACCATCACTATCATCTGGGTCTGAGTTAGTGTCATCGATGATGATGTAGTTCTCGGGACAAGTGCATTCTTCGTCTTCTCCAGTTGCTGGAAATCCCATGAACACTCTTAACTTCTTCTTCAGATCATCATTATTCTCGACTAGCGTTGTTATTTCCTCATATCCATCGCGTGTAGACTTAAGTTCTTCCTCCAGTTCTGTGATTTTGGTCATGGCTTTCTTCAGATCCATCATGCCTGCACACATCTGGTTCTCCTGGCGTCGAATGTGTTGGTTTAACTCCTGGATAAAAGCTGCAACTGATCTATCTTTCCTGGTGCTAATCATCTCCCATTGCTCATCTCGGCGCCCACAAATCTGGTAGGTGGTATCCTTAAGCTCCTAGTCATAAACTTCTCCAATGCGTCCCATGGTGATGTGAGCTGCCATGCTCTTCCCTAAACTCCAGGTTGGTGCATCAAAGGAAAACTCTATAGGCTCAGTGACTGGCATGAACGTTCTCCCTGGAACTTGAACTTGAATCATCCAGCGCTCCTCTTCAGGTAAGGTGGCGTTGTAGGTTCCGGTGAAGCTTGGTACTCCGATCTTCAAGTACTTGGTTACTTCCTTCAGATGTCGTCCAAAGGGTGTATCTTCGCCCGGTTGCATGAACTTGTTCTTTGCATCCGCCATCCTAGAAGAATAGAAAAGATGAGGAGTTAGAATGAGAGGAGAGAGTAGTGATCTATGGCTTTTGCTTAGTGGGCGTGTCCTACAGTCAGCGTGTGCTCTGATACCATCTTGTAGCGACCAGACCTTAAACAGTCTGATCTCTGTGCTTCAGTGTCATCCCTGGATCAGTAATGCTGACACGCACAGTACTTGAAGGATTTATAACAGAGTAGCAATCACACACTTATTACATCGAGTGTCTCCAAAGAGAACTTATTACAATAAATATGGCTTAAGGCCATCTAATAACGATAATAGCGGAAGGCTTGGAAGATAAGTGAGTCCATCAACTCCAACGGCATCACCGAGTATAGAACCACGATCCTAAAGCATCTTACTCGTCGTCTGAAAAGTCTGCAACATTAATGTTGCAGCCCAAAAACGGGTCAGCACATGGAATATGCTGGCAAAGTAACACATAGAGAAGTAATGAAAAGAGTAAAGCTATACTACATGCATATATGGCTTGGTGGATAGCTCTATGGTTGCAATTTTGTGTAAAGCCAGTTTTTCCCTACTGCAAAGGAATAAATTTATTTAACTATCATGGTGGTTGTTAAACATTGAGAATGGTTGACAGCATCCTCAATCCCAATTAAATATCATCATTAAAACCCAACAATATTGATTAAAGTAACATGTTGAGATACACATGAAAATCCAGGTACTAGATACTCAAAACGTCCATAACCGGGGACACGGCTAATCATGATTAGTTTGTATACTCTGCAGAGGTTGCGCACTTTTCCCCACATGACTTGATCTCCTCCGTTGGGATTCTCGCACTACATGATGTTTGAGAAACGGATGACCGAGACATAGTCTTTCAGAAGTGCTAGCATCTTACGATGGGTAGACCGTACCAACCTACATCCCCTACATCTGCTAGTCTACCACTGTAAGAGTTTGCACAACTTAGTCAACTATGCTAGAGCCCATAATAGCATGTGGCTGCACACGGAAGTTTCTAGCATGAAAAATCTCATGATCCCTTTGAGCCTGGGTGGCGGTTCATAAAAAGAAACAGGCAATCCTGGTCTACCCAGGTGCCTAGACAGGCAATCCTGGAATAACCAGGTACCTCAATCCACCCAGATGTGTATTAATGTTGCCACCTTAAATAAACCTTTAATTAACAACCTCGCATCTGTCATGGATATTCACTCAAACCCAATCCACGTCTACGAGCATAGCATGGCATAATAAGCAAACGTAGAAGTAACTCCCAAGGGTTTGATAAAAAAACAGGTAATAGATACTACCTCAAACTACTTACCAAAACCCACAATTTAATTAGATCCTAATCATGAAATTTTGAGGATGAAACTAATGCATAAAAACTGGGTAATAAGGAATATGATCAAAGTGTTACTTGCCTTGTTGATGATCCACGTAACCTAGGGATTCGAAGTAGCAAGCGGTGCAATCCGGGTACTCTATCGCAAGCAAAAAAACAAACAAGCATACAATAAGTACTCATCTAATGCATGAGTAAAACTCAAATAAGATGTCTAACCAGAAAGTTCAACTTAAGAACTCCGGTTTGCAAAAAGAATCAAATCGATCGAAGAAACAAAACTCAAACGGCGAAAGAAACAAGCTTCGATTACTAATCTGGACCTAAGTCAAATTTTACAGAAGCAAAAACTGGTTTGAGTAGATTATTTGGAAAGAGGGTTTCGAGATGAAACTCTAGGCGCTTGAATCGCCTGATTCCGATGAACGAGCGAAAAGTTATACTAAAACAAAAAATGGATCAAAAATCGCGATCAGAAAAATCGCGGATTAAATCCCAGAAAAAGAAAAACGATGAACAGATTAATGAACGAACGTTTGTTATTTGGATTGAAATGATGAACGCGCTCGCTAAAACGAACGAATGAACGTTCGCTATTTAACCTAAACCAGAAAAAAAAACGATCTAATAAAAAAACAAAAACTAAAAAAGACCGGTGAAAAACCGACGGAAAAACCGAACGGTTTTCGAGAAAATCCGGCGACGCAGAAAATGAGGCACCTCGGGCGGCGGGCGGCAGCTCCGACGAGGCGGCGGCGGCGGCGGCACGGCGATGCGGGCGGCGGCGGCTGGCGGCGGCATCGGGCACGGCGGCGCGGGTCGGGCACGGCGGCGGTGGATCGGGCGGCTAGGGTTAGGGTTCGGAGGCGCGGGTGGGCTGGCGGCGGCTGGTGGGCTGGGGCGGCTCGGGTGGCGGCTATTTAAAGGCTGCCCCCGGGCGGAGTCCCGCTCGGGTACGGCCCAAAGTCGGTTCTAGTATTTTTAAATAATTATCGCGCAGAAAAACTAACGAAAGAAATACTAAAAGGACTCCAAAAATCCCGAAATAAATTTTCCCCGGCTTCTAAAATCAAGCCGGTTTAGATGAACATTTATTTGGGCCTAAATGAAATTTTGGAAAACACGCATTTTTCCTAAATTCAAATAAAATAGATGAAAAATCCAAAATAAAATCTTATTCAATTTTTTATTAAATCTTCAATATTTCTTTATTTTGGGAAAGTCATTTTATTCCCTCTCTCATATTTATATATTTGAAATAATTGAAGATAAAATAAAAAAAAATCAAATGATCCTACTTTCAAAATTTGAGAAAACTCAAATATGAAAATATCGAAATCCCCAACTCTCTCCGTGGGTCCTTGAGTTGCGTAGGATTTCTAGGATCGAAACCAAATGCAATAAAAATATGATATGCAATTGATGATCTATGTATAACATTCCAAATTGGAAATTTGGGATGTTACAGTACTGTGTTCTTGAAAACATCTGGGATCGCCAAAGCCATTGCTGGGCACTGTTCTGGTAATGAGAAAATAGACTAAGAGTGGTCAGCAGATGGTTGTGCATATATACCAATAGAAGTGACACTACATTTTTACTGTGTTATTTTCCTTTTTTTGATGGGGGTGGTGGTTGGGGGTGGTTTTGGCTGTTGTACCTGTGAGGATGCATGTAGGAGCCTTCCCTCTCATGCACCTTAAAAATGTCTTGAACAACCACTTGAATGAATCTGCATCCTCATCTCTTATCAGGGCGAAACCAAAGAATGTAGTCTGTAAGTGGTTGTTAGTTCCGACAAACACCCCAAGTGGCATATGGTACTTGATGGTCTTATATGTTGTGTCAAACGTTACACAGTCCCCAAAGTCCTGATACGGCCCTCGGCAGCTTGCGTTCACCCAGAATATTTCTTAAATCTGTCGGACTCATCGAGTTGCATGTCACAGAAGAATTCCCTGTTTATAGCTTTCATCTCCCTAAAGAAGTTGACAGTCTTTAGGACATCGTCCACATCATCAATCCTTGAATTCTTTGCTTTCCTGCATATTAAAAATTCATTCAAAAATGCATGTTGAACTGGCGTCAGGTCATGCGTTGCGTAATATGTTTGTACTGACAGAGGAAAAAGACGGAGGCGGTTTATGGGAGGAGAAGAAGTTTGGACTTACAAGTTACTCAGGTCTTTGGCATTCATTTCGAGGAAGTAGCTACCAGGGTCATCACCGCCCAGTATGCTCATGATTTGCGCGTGTTCAATGCCTTTGAACTGCAGGTACTTGACGTACTCCAAGATTGTTTTGTCAAAGTTTTTTTGGGAGTGCAAGAAGACAAGCATTTCTGCGGTGAGCTGTAGCATGTGGTTGTGTTCCCAGACTATCTCTTTTACGACAAATGTTCCATCCTTTTCCTTCTTCAGCCTCATTTTAGCCCCGCAGTTAGTTCTGGCTGTCGTCTTGTTATGCTGTCTATTTGCTTCATACACCTTGGATTCATAAACTCCATAGCACGTGCAATAAAGGTAGGCTCTGGTCTTAAACTTGGGGCCTTCCCTGACAGCAACCCGTGTGCTTCGCATATACGTTGTAGAAGTTCTTTGTTTCTTCGAAAGTTTCAAACTGCATGTCTAGCCTTGGCAGAACGTAAGGTTCAATGTCAGGTGGCTGCACGCAACAGTGACCAAACAAAAATGTAGTTATGAAAATGTTAGATGGGGTGGTCACAGCACCATGGTATGGACTGTGCTTGTATGTTTTTTTCTATATGGATACTTACATGTGTATAGCTCTACGCTGCCTCTGGTGTTTGTTGTTCACCCTGGTTTATGGGCGCGGGTGGTGTCACCCTTGGCACATGCAGCAATGCATCTCTTGGAGGGAGCAACATTGACGAAGATCTCCATCTCTCATTGTACGGCCGTCTCCCCTCAGATTCATTGTGAGGTAGCTCCTGTCTATATGGCTCATATCTTGTACTTTTGAACCTGCTAGAGTGGCCAAAATTTCTGTCTCTTTGGCCTGGTCTTCCCGTCGCAACCGCTTTTGCAGCACGGATGATTGATGTTGACAGAGCGACTGGTGGAAGCCTTGTTGCAACCCATCCACGGCTTCCTATCCATGGCTTTTTGCATGCACTGGGGAAGGAAAACATTTGTTGTTGGTGATATTGTTGGCCTTGTGGCAACCCAGCAGTGGCAAAGCTTGCATTCCCAGATATTGGTTTTTGCTGCATAGAAGAATCTGTCCATGCTTCTGATGATTCCGGTGTATCTTGAAATATGCATGTATTGTTGAAGTATCCAGGCGGTATTTCTGGTGTTACCCAACCAGATGGTGCCCCATATCTATTTGGCTCATCAAACGCTCGCTGCGTGCGCCACCTTGCATGCTTCTGCAAATGACATTCAACAGTTTTGGGATTAATCTGATTTCGTTTTCAGTCGAACTGATGAACGTTCATGTTCAACACTGATGTACTGATGTACTATTTTTTAGCACTGCTTGTAAACTGGACATTGAACTGATGCATGACTTCTCTTTTGTTCATCTATAACTTATGCAACTACACTACAAGTACTCCTAGTTTATGTATCATTGAACTTGCTGTGTAACTGTGGCACTGTCTTAGTACTATCTTCTTGGACTGATGCATAAGTTTAAGTTTTTTTACTTGAACTGAAGCTAGCATATTAGAGGTACTGACAGTAACCTAGACATCCTAATCGTGCATCAATGCATCTACATTACAAGTACTGCTAGTTTATGTATCATTGAACTTACTGTGTAACAAATTTATATTTTTTTGCAGTAACAGTTTTGTTACTCGTTTGAACTAACGCAACTACATGACTTGTACTCTTAGAAATAACAACATACAATTTTCAGTGGTAGCTGAACCTTAGTACTATCTACTTGGACTGATGCATAAGTTTAAGTTTTTTTACTTGAACAGAAGCTAGCATATTAGAGGTACTGACAGTAACCTCGACATCCTAATCGTGCATCAAGTGGTAGGGGTGTAAATGAACTGACGCAAGCATTTGCAATGTACCATCGGGTTCTTCTTCTTAGAAGGACTGATGAATTGATGGACTGACACAAACGTGGGAAGCAGACATTACCTCCAGTGGACTAACTTCTTCTTCTACCTCTCGTGGGCATCGTACTAGCATGTTCTTGGGAGGCGGCGCCATTGACGCAACTCCTTCTTGTGGTGGACGTCTGGCACAGAGGTTTGTTGAGGCAGCACCTTGTGTGGAAAACTGCCCCGGAGAAGGAGCCCCGGTGACGGAGGGAGGCAGGAGGCGGGGATGACGGCCCCATCGATGGATACGGCGACGGAGGGAGGCAGGAGGCAGGGATGATGGCCCTGTTGATGGATCCGACAACGGAGGGAGGCAGGAGGTAGGGATGACGGCCCCGTTGTTGGATCCGACAACGGTAGGAGGCAGGAGGCGGGGATCATGACCCTGTCGATGGATCCGGCGATGGAGGGAGGTAGGAGGCAGGGATGACGGCCCCGTCGTTGGATCCGGCGATGGAGGGAGGCAGGATGCGGTGGCGGATCTGTCGCCGGCCACTCGTGGCACCGCGGGCTCCCTTGATCCGGCTGCCGCCGTCGCTCGCTCGCCCACGACGCTTGCCTCCGGCGGAAGAAGGCGAGTTGGGGTCGGGGGGATTCGATGGTGGTGTGCGCGTCGCGCCTATAGGGGGCGGGGGGGAGGGTAACAGAATAATATTCTATTATGGGTAACAGAATAGTCCAGCCATATATATATCCAATTGGATGTAAGTTAGCATGAACTATTATTGTTGACATTACCCTTGAGGTAAAAGGTTGGGAGGCAACACTATAAGCTCCTATCTTTCTCTGTGTCCGATTAAAACTTCATACCCATAAGTATTGCGTGAGTGATAATTGAGTATGTGGACTTTCTGAAACACTCTTATATTGACTCTTTCCGATGTTATGATAAATTGCAATTGCTTCAATGACCGAGATTACAGTTTGTTAGTTTTCAATGAAGTTTTTGATTCACACTTGACATTGTGAATAGATTGTTACTTTAGCATAAGAAATCATATGACAATATTCATAAATGTTACTGTTATAAGAATGATCATGATGCCCTCATGTCCATATTTTATTTTATCGACACCTCTATCTCTAAACATGTGGACATATTTTTCGATTTCGGCTTTCGCTTGGGGACAAGCAAGGTCTAAGCTTGGGGGAGTTGATACGTCCATTTTGCATCATGCTTTTATATCGATATTTATTGCATTATGGGATGTTATTACATGTTCAGGCACAATACTTATGCCTATTCTCTCTTATTTTACAAGGTTTACATGAAGAGGGAGAATGCCGGCAGCTGGGATTCTGGGCTGGAAAAGGA
This sequence comes from Triticum dicoccoides, assembly GCF_002162155.2. Classification (NCBI taxonomy): domain Eukaryota; kingdom Viridiplantae; phylum Streptophyta; class Magnoliopsida; order Poales; family Poaceae; genus Triticum; species Triticum dicoccoides. The sequence continues at coordinate 419,252,036 of NC_041389.1, read as the reverse complement.
GCAAATATTAGAGACCTATTCTGCACAACTCCAAAAGTCCTGAAACTCCATGAAAGTTAATATTGAGAGAAAGAAGTTCCAGAGGGGGGCCACCCACCTTCCACGAGGGTGGGGGGCGTGCCCTACCCCCCTGGGCGCGCCCCCTGCCTCATGGGCCCCCTGGCAGCCTTCCGCTGACCATCTTCTGCTATATGAAGTCTTTTACCAGGGAAAAAAATCATAAGCAAGCTTTCGAGAAGAAACTCCGCCGCCACGAGGCAGAACCTTGGCGGAACCAATCTAGGGCTCCGGCGGAGCTATTCTACCGCGGAAACATCCCTCCGGGAGGGGGAAATCCTCAGCATCGTCATCACCAACGATCCTCTCATCGGGAGGGGGTCAATATCCATCAACATCTTCACTAGCACCATCTCCTCTCAAACCCTAGTTCATCTCTTGTATCCAATCTTTGTACCAAAACCTCAGATTGGTACCTGTGGGTTGCTAGTAGTGTTGATTACTCCTTGTAGTTGATGCTAGTTGGTTTATTCGGTGGAAGATCATATGTTCATATCCTTAATGCATATTAAAACCCCTCTGGTTATGAACATGAATATGCTTTGTGAGTAGTTACGTTTGTTCCTGAGGACATGGGAGAAGTATTGCTATTAGTAGTCATGTGAATTTGGTATCCGTTCGATATTCTGATGAGCTGTATGTTGTCTTTCCTCTAGTGGTGTTATGTGAACGTCGACTACATGACAATTCACCATTGTTTGGGCCTAGAGGAAGGCATTGGGAAGTAATAAGTAGATGATGGTTTTCTAGAGTGACAGAAGCTTAAACCCTAGTTTATGTGTTGCTTCATAAGGGGCTGATTTGGATCCAATAAGTTTCATGCTATGGTTAGGTTTACCTTAATACTTCTTTTGTAGTTGAGGATGCTTGCAATAGGGGTTAATCATAAGTGGGATGCTTTTCCAAGAAAGGGCAGTACCCAAGCACCGGTCCACCCACATATCAAATTATCAAAGTAACGAACGCGAATCATATGAGCGTGATGAAAACTAGCTTGACAATAATTCCCATGTGTCCTCGGGAGCGCTTTTCTCTATATAAGAATTTGTCCAGGCTTGTCGTTTGCTAAAAAAGGATTAGGCCACCTTGCTGCACCTTATTTACTTTCAGTACTTGTTACCTGTCGCAAATTACCTTATCACAAAACTATCTGTTACCGATAATTTCAGTGCTTGCAGAGAATACCTTACTGAAAACCGCTTGTCATTTCTTTCTTCTCCTCGTTGGGTTCGACTACTTATCGAAAGTACTATGATAGATCCCCTACACTTGTGGGTCATCAGGCTCTGGTGATGAAGATGGATCGATCAGGGTGGCGATGAGCCGATCCCTCTCTACGGTGGAGGCTAGTCCCTATTTATTATGGCCTTGGTCATCTTCCCTTATCGCACAGGCGAGAAGGGATCCCACAACCACTACTAGGGAAATGCTTATAGGCAGGACCTCAGTAGTAGTGCTGGAAAAAAGAAAATGCTACTGCTAATTAGCAGTAGCACCGATCCTATTAAGCGCTACTACTAACACCTTAGCAATAGCGCTGCTTATTGAAAACGTGGTACTACTATGTGGGACTAGACGATGCCACCGACGGTAGCTGTAGTAGCAGCGTTGCCCCAAATCCAGCACTACTACTAAGTGTTTAGTGGTAGCGCTTTCTTTTGTAGCACCGCTGCTACTAGCGGGCCCTACTTAGTAGTAGCGCTCGCATGTGACAAGCGCTACTACTAATAGCATAGCAGCAGCGCTTTCTGGTATGCAGCGCTACTGCTAGTTGCGGCTGGTGCCACCTTTTCACCCCCTCCCCCTCCTCTCCCCCACTTTGCCCTCTCTCCCCCTCTTTTCCCCTCTCCACTCTCCACTCTTCACCATTATTGCTCTTCTTCTCTCTTCCTTCTACCTCTCTTCTCTCCTCATTAATGTCCCCCTCCACCATAACTCTCCTTCATAAATGGCCTCTCTCACATGTTTCTTTGTCCTACCTCTCTTCCTCTCCCCATTAATGCCCCCCCCTACACCATAACTCTCTCTCCATTAGTTAGATAGCTAGATTCACCTCTCCTCCCCAACAACTAGATCTAGCTAGCTATTTAGCCATCCATGCATGCTCTTTCGATCGGTCTATCTCATCACCTCTCTCGATCGGTCTCTCTCGGGAGATATATAGGAGATAAAACAAAGTTGTTCATTTAAAGAATGGGAATATGTGTGTGAATGAGAATATGTGTGTTTGGGATATATATATATATATATATATATATATATATATATATATATATATATATATATATATGTGGAGAGATTTGTGCGAGTGTGACATGCCCACAAGTTGCTTATGTTTTGCCGAAATGTTGATTTATTTCCGTTTCGGTGAATTTTGAGCAACTCAATATGTCCTATTTTTAGGCAAGATCATGCCAAAATTTTATATGACTTTGAAGCATGAATGCATTATTTATTTTATAACCCTTTTGCTTGTTATACCATGAAGTCGGTCATGAAGGTGAGTGGATGGAAGGTCGAGCGGTACATGCAATCCGCGGTGATGGACATGTATGCAAATAATCGGACTAGGATTAGATGCCCGTGTGCAAGATGCAAGGAAGAGTCCTCTTGGACCCTTTTGATCGTGGCACTTTGAAGGCGCACCTGCTGATGAATGGTTTCATGGATGGCTATACTCAGTGGATAAGTGAATGATGATGAGGACGTCGAGATGGCAGGGAATAACGACATGGGGCTAGATGAAGAGATGACCGATCGACACGAAGACGATGTTGTCGGACATGGCAGCGGGGAAGAGTCCGGAAATGACATCGGCGGAGAAGATTTAGAACACGGAGAAGAGTCCAGACATGCCGAAGAAGAGGCGGTGGTCACGTTGCAGTCTTCGACGCTACTAAGTGCAGTCATGCAAGACCCTCATGTTCAAGATCTCCTTTGCAAGAGTACAACTAGAGAGAGAGCTGCTTCTAGGCCAAGCTGGCTCAACTTGAAGTAGACTCAAGGACTCCATTGTATGACGGTTGCGATCCCGAGGTGACCGGCTTGAGTTTCATGCTCGAACTTCTAAAGACGAAGGCCAAAAACAAATGGACAGACAAAAGCCTCGATGAGCATTTGAAGTATCTATATAATAAAGTTCTTCCAGCAAGGAACCTGTGTCCTACTAGTGACGAGGATGCCAATAAAATCATTTGCCCTTTTGATTTGCCGCACATTAGGTACCACACATGCATCAATGATTGCAGCATTTATCGGGGGGAGCATGCAGAAAAAACCAATTGTCTAGTGTGCAATGCTTCTCGATACAAGAAGGCAAGAAAGAAAGCTCCTCAAAAAGTTGTATGGTACTTTCCGATCACTCCCCGTCTCAGCAGTATTTCATAGATCCTAAGGAAGCAAAGCTCATGCGCTGGCACGCGGAGAGGAAGAAGCCCGATGATGGAGATGATCTGAGGCATGGACACCTGGTAGATGGTAGCCAGTGGAGAGCATTCAACACCGTTTATGGATTTTCTGTAGAAGATCCAAGGAACATCGTGCTTGGTGCGAGTACCGATGGCATGAATCCATTTGGAAACCAGAACACCAACCACAACACATGGCTCGTGTTTGTATGGATGTACAACCTCCCCCCATGGAAGTGCATGAAGACAAAGTACATACAGATGTGCATGCTGATTCAAGGGCCGAAACAACCAGGAAATAGTATTAACCTATATATGGGGCTTCTGCAAGAGGAGCTAGACACTTTATGGAAATAACCGGCATGGACATGGGATGCTAGCAAAGGACAATATTTCCATATGAGAGCCGCGCTGATGACAACGGTGCACGACTATCTCGGTTACGGGTACACCTCAGGCCAGGTGTTCCACGGATACTACGGATGCATGAGGTGCATGGATGATACAATGTCTCAGCAGCTTACGTCAATGAAAGATGGCGGGTCTGGGAAAATCTTGTACATGGGGCATCGTAGATGGCTCGAGAAGGATGACCCGTGGAGAAAGCATGGAGATCTATTCAATGGGTTGTCTGAGCTTTGAGGACCTCCACATAAGAGGAGCACCGCCGAAATCGACGAGCTATTGAGAAACTATGAACAATACCCCGCGCCGGGAAAGATCAAAAAGGCGCCAGAGCCGCTGCTGAAGGTATGGAAAACGAGGTCTGTTTTCTCGGACTTGGAGTACTGGCCAAATCACGACATGCTTCATTGCCTTGGTCAAATGCATATCATGAAGAATGTCCTCGAGAGCTTGCTTGGAAGACTGATGAACATGCCGGAGAAGACCAAGGATGGGACGAAAGCAAGGAAAGACTTGGAAGATTTGAAGATCAGGAAAGACCTCCACCGTAAAAAGTTGATGGAGGAGACGGAGACGGAGACAGAGGAAGGGGAAAGGGGCAGAGAAGTCAACAATAAGGAGGAGAATTATTGCCCCCTTCTTGCTTCACCTTAAGTGAGAAGGAGATCAATCAATTTATCAAGTGCCTTATGGGAATGAAAGTCAGTTCTGGTTACTGTGGGAAGATAAGAAGATTTCTAGACCCCAAGAAGAAAAGGTTCAGTGGGATGAAGTCTCATGACTGTCACGTGATGATGAAGCAGATACTCCCAGTTGCCATTAGAGGGATAATTGACAAGCACGTCTATGGCACGCTTACTGGTCTCTGCAACTTCTTCAACGTTATCTCTCGAAAGTCCATAAGTCTGAAGCAGCTCTGAAGGCTACAGGAAGAGATCGTTGTCATACTATGTGAGCTTGAGATGTACTTCCTGCCCGTGTTCTTTGATGTCATGGTGCATCTGTGTGTCCACATCATGGACAACATCATTCGACCTCGAGCCTGCATTCCTTCACAGCATGATGTCGTTCGAGAGGATGAATGGGGTCATCAAAGGTTTCATTCATAACAATTCCTGTCCCGAAGGGAGCATTGCGTCCAGGGGTATCTGACGCGTGAGTGCGTCTCCTTTTGCGAGAATTATATAAGCGTCAGAGACCCTGTTGTTGGTTTTCCCGTCAAGAATCACGATGGGAAGCTCGAAGGAGATGGTCACAACAACGGCCAGAGGGAATTGCACGTGGACTACTCGGATGGACGGAACGACTTTGATAGGGCTAACTTAGTAGTGCTACAACACCTGGATGTGGTAGATGATTATGTGGCACGACACAAAGAAAGCATCGCAAAGAAGTACCGTGATAAGGGGATGCTCAAGAAGGACGACGAAGTTACTGTAGAGCACAATGCTACTTTCTTGCGTTGGTTCAAAGAGCAAGTTCTTGAAAATCCCCCGTAAGAGGGCAGTTCAGACGGATTGCTAATACACTCCTTAGCACATGGCCCTACGCCCAATCTCGCGACCTATTAGTGTTACGATATCAATGGGTACACGTTCTACATGGAGGCCAAAGACATGGACAGTGATTACCAGAACTCTGGGGTGACACTTCAATGTGTGATCGACACCAACGGCACAACTGAAAGATTCTACGGAAGGATCAAAGAGATCTGGGAGCTTGACTATGCTAGAATGCATGATGCAACAATGTCCCGTGTCAGATGGGCCAAGGATGTCATAAGAGAAAACAAGTATTTCACCACCATGTCTATACCCCACGCAAGAGCACTCCCGTGAACGTTAACATCATCGCCAAAAATGAGCCATGGGTACACGCTAAGCACTTGACACAATGCTTCTTCATAACCAACCCGACCAATCCCGGCCGTGTTGTCGTGAGGAGATCCAAAAGGAGCATCGTCGGAATGGATGGAGTCACCAACGAGGAAGACTACAACCAATACGGGAACCCGATGAGGGAAGATGACGATTACCTAAGAAAGATCGTACTCCATGGCTCCGAAAAAGTCACAAGGAGGGGCTGAATTACTCGGCAACGAACAAGAAAGGGAAGAAGCTCAATGTGAAACATCGTCGACGCAGCTGATCAGAAACCTACATTTATATATATGTATCTATTTTGTGTACGCATTTAAGTAACCGTTATCGCTCAACTGATATGTTACCACCACATGCATGGTTCCGGTGATATTCGCGCATTGGGGGAGAGGAAGACGCCGTCGTCGGGAGAAAAACAAAAAAACAAAAGGGAGAAAGCAGTACAAAAGAAAAAGGAAAGTAAACAGAAAAGAAAAGGTAAATAATGAAAAAAAGCAAAAAACTAGAAAAGGAAAATGATAAAAAGAAAAGATGGAAAAGATAGCAGTAGCGCTGGTTTAGGGAACCAGCGCTATAGCTAAGTTAGCTATAGCGCTGGCTCCTAAACCAGCTCTACTGCTACTTGTATTTTAGAATTAAAAAATAATAATTGGAAAAGATAGCAGTAGCGCTGGTTTGTAAACCAGCGCTATAGCTAACTTAGCTATAGCACTAGTTCCAAACCAATGCTACTGCTCTTTTGAGTTAACCAACCCACGCGGGCTCAAAATTTTCACCAAGTCCATTTCCACCCCCCTATTCTCCCACCTCTCCCCCTCCTCTACGTCGCCCCTGCCTGCCAGCCGTCACCTCTCGATGCCTCCTCCATGTCCTTGCCGTCCGTCGTCCACGTCCTCGCCCTCCTCCTCGTCCGCGCCGCCGCCGCCTCCTTGTCTGCGCCGCCGCCGTGCCGCTCCGACCTCCTCCTTGCCCCTCGACGCCGGCCGGCCTCCTCTTCATCCCCTCCGGCCTCATCCGCCTCCTCAGGTACTGCCCCCACGTCTCCCTCCCCCTCCGGCCTCCTCCTCCCCCTTTGTAAATTTTAGGGTGTAGGGTTAGCAAATTTCATGGTTAGGGCAGTAAATTTTAGGTAAATTTTAGGGCAAATCTAGCACAGTTAGCAAAGTTAGAATTTTTTTAGGAAATTAGGGAAGTAGCAAAAACAGTAGGAAACTAAAAAAATAGTAACAAAAATATTAGGTATAAAAACAGTAGCAAATATAGCTAGGGCAATTTTGTTTACGTATAAAAAACAGTAGCAATTTTAAAAAATAGTAGCAAATTAAAAAAATAGTAGCAAAAAAATTAGGTATAAAAACAGTAGCAAATGTAACTAGGGCAATTTTGTTTAGGTATAAAAAATAGTAGCAATTTTAAAAATTTATTAAAAATAGTAGCTAATTAGGGCAGTAGCAAATATAGCTAGGGAAATTTTGTTTATGGCAGTAGCTAATTTAAAAACTAAAAAACAATAGCAAATAAAAACCAGAAGCATATAAAATCCTAGATGCTGTTTTAAGAGCATATAGCCCATACAATGTTGTTGTTTTTAACACTTGGTTAATTTGCTAAGTCCTCGAAACCTGTCATATGATGTTGCCATGTTCTCTTGAGATAGCATAAAATCTGTTATATGAACTTGTGCCAATTGTCGAAAAAATATCCGAGTGGCCTATGTTTTGCCGGAATGTTGATACATTTCCGTTTCGGCAAATTTCACACGCTCCATATGTCCACTTTTTAGCAAAGGTCATGCCGAAATTTTCGGCATGACTTGTGCTAGAAACTAGGACATATGGAGTACTCGGGATTTGCCGGAAGGGGAATGAATCAAAATTCAGACCAAATATAGGCCCCTTTTTCTCTTCATTACATCTTTAATTTAGAATTGTTGCATAGGAAACATGTCTACCGACGCCGAAGTCATGGGAGGTTTCGGCGTTCTGGTAACGGGGGTCCCCAGACTTGCCTGCCTGCGGCCTGCAGCGTGGCTCAAGTAGTGGCCCAGTACGGCCTGTCTTCATCAACCCAAGTTCAAGACCCTCGCGAGGGGCCAACCCTCGTGGGGAGGACGACACAAGGCCTCCTCAGGGGCGGCCTCACCAGGCAGGCTCGCGAGGAGGCGAAGAGATCAAGTCAAGGAGTACCTCGCGAGGTGCTCATGACGCAAGCCATGACGATCAAGGCCAGGCGGGCGCCAGCCTGCGTAGTGTCCTCGTTTCCTCTTTGGTGCAAAGGGGGCAAGCGCGGGCGCGGAGTACCGAGGCATCAGGCAAAGGTATCGACATCGGTGCAACGAGACCAAGACCAGCAGAGCAGCAGGACGGAGATCACCGTGGAGCCCAAGATGGCGTCATCCCCAGTGCCTTTGTGAGTTGAAGACCAACTTTAGTCAGGATAGCCTGTACTAGTTGTCCCCCTTCAAAATGGCCATTGTTGGCTCCCTTCCCGCTCAATATGTGGGAAGAGGACCAGGGCCTCTATATATAGAGATAGCCACCATAGTAGAGGGCATCGAATCCTTCCCTAGTAGAACACCACACCAGCTCAAGAACACCCCTCGCGAGGCTGTTGTCGGTGTCAAAACCGGCGGATCTCGGGTAGGGGTCCCGAACTTTGCGTCCAAGGCTAATGGTAATAGGAGACTCGGGACACGATGTTTACCCAGGTTCGGGCCCTCTCGATGGAGGTAATACCCTACTTCCTGCTTGATTGATCTTGATGATATGAGTATTACAAGAGTTGATCTACCACGAGATCAGAGAGGCTAAACCCTAGAAGCTAGCCTATGGTATGATTGTTGTTGTGTCCTACAGACTAAATCCTCCGGTTTATATAGACATCGGAGGGGGCTAGGGTTACACAGAGTCAGTTACAGAGAAGGAGACTACATCCGAATCGCCAAGCTTGCCTTCCACGCAAAGGAGAGTCCCACCCGGACACGGGCCGAAGTCTTCAATCTTGTATCTTCATGGTCCAACAGTCCGGCTGTCCGGATACCCCCTTATCCAGGACTCCCTCAGTAGCCCCCGAACCAGGCTTCAATGATGATGAGTCTGGTGCGCAGATTGTCTTCGGCATTGCAAGGCGGGTTCTTCTCTGAATCCGGCATACTCGTCGTAGCGAACAGTGTCCGGCCTCCTAGTAATGTTTGTACTCCTCGGCTTCTGTGCTTCAATAAGGGCCATATCCACGTGTCGAGCGAAGACAAGGGGCCGGGGCATTTTTACATTTGCCACCCTAATCCCGTAGGCGAGCCGTCTATTTGAAGAGACGGGGATCCTCAGATCCAAATCACACCACCTTCTCCCGAGCAAGCATTCCGTAGAGCGCGTCCGAAAGAGGCCATCCCATCATGACCGGTCGCCGCACCTCTGCCTGTCGCTCCCCTAGCTCGAAACCAGGGGATTGGGAAAAGTGTTCCATCAATCATAGCCGCCTAATAGAGCTGCAGACCCAAGGGTTCCTTCCGCCCGCATACATGGTCCCCGTCCAATCCGGACTAGCCACTTATAATGGCGGGGAGCAAGCGGAGAGATTTCCTAAACCGTTTCGGGGGGAGAGGGTATGCCTTGTCCCATATCTACTAAGAGGAGTTGGGTTTCCAATCCACCCATTCCTCCGCGGGCTCCTGGAGTTCTACGGTCTCAAGTTGCATAATCTTACCCCCGCCTCCATACTGCACATTGTGGGCTACGTTGCCCTCTGCGAGCTATTCCTAGGCTGTGAAGCTCATTTCGAGCTATGGAAGAGGTTATTTTGCCTCGTCCCCCGCAACTAGGAGGGATCTATATATCAAGTGGGCGGAGCCGAAATATGGTGCGTCGCCCAGATCGGATACCTGTCCAGTACTCCAAAGAAGACGTCCGAAGACTGGCCTTCGGAGTGGTTTTATGTTGATGACGTTCCCCTTCTGGACCTAGTCCGGACTGGCCTTCCCGAGTTTACAACTACTCCGCTGAAGAAATGCCAAAGCTGGCACCCTCGGAGCCCCCAGGAGGAAGATAACAGAGAAGTCCTTTATCTGATGAGCAGGATAAAAACCCTGGCCAAATCAGGACTAACTATAATCGACGTTATGTCAATATGCGTAATACGGGGAGTGCAGCCACTTCAATATAGGGGGAAACCCATGTGGCACTTCAATGGAGAAGACGATGCCTCCCGCTGCGGGTGCAAAGGTGCGGACTCCGCCACGTCTCGGGCGAGGATACTGTCTGATTTGTATAAAGGAGAAGAAGAGGAGTTCCTCCGCATTAAACCGCGGGACGGATTTTTTCCATGTACAACCCCCGGAGCTAGGTAAGCTGTCATCCTTTACTTGACTCTGTCCATTCTTACCCCCTTTGTCACAATTATTTACCTTGCTGTTTCAAAGCATGAACTAAGGAAGGCCGTGAAAGAGTTCAACATCCCCTCTCCGCAGCCAAAGGATCCCGGCCGGTTTCTTGACCCTGGACTTGATGAAGATCCGGACATATCCGTGGAATTTGTCAACAGGACTTTCTATCAGGCAAGCAGCAGCGGCTCTTTAGTGGCCATCATTACGGATTATCCTGGACTGCTTCCTGTGTCGCATGTAAGTAATGTCGGGGTCCCAACTTTCTGAAAGGATTCCTTTGTTATGCCGTACCTTATGCTTACACGCCATATTTTTATAGAAATGGCCATTAGGATGCCACGTGGAACCCGCGGGGGCTTCTCAGCAAGAGGCACCTAGGCAAGGTAGGCTTAAAAGGAAAGCAGTTAGGACCGAGACGCAGGCGCAGAGGTATTCATTAAACTTGCCCCGTGGTTATTTGATCTTTTGTCGAGTTGTGACGGCTTTAACTATGTCCTGGCAGAAAATGTCGGACTATATCCAGGGACCCTACCGCCCATGCCTCCAGCAGCCAGATTCCTGAATCGGATTCACGAGCAGAGGTTGATGTGGGGACAGCGCCGAACTGTCCTCCTGCAGAGGATACTGATAGGCTTTCCACCACAAATTCTGAAGTGGAGAGCGCTATGAATCACCGGCGCCGTTGGGCCGTACTTAGTGGTGGTATTTTTTCCGAAGAGGCGTTTAATGCCTTCAATTCCAGACACGCATATATCCGCGCTGCTCAAGATTGACTTGCGAGAGCAACGGACCAGTATGTGAAGGATATACGGGTAAGAAAATTTAATAAGTATGTGTAGTAGTAGCCCCTGAGACTTGAAACAGTTGGCACAGCTGATTTAAGGATCATTAAATGCATTGGTTCTTGTGGAGAAGAATGCCCAGTTGTCTCAAGAGCTGGAGGAAAGTAAGGCCCAAATGAAGGCCAATGTTGCAGAACAAGAGGAATCCAAAAAGGCCTCTTCTGGTAATATTTTCCTTCTACCAGTTTGTTTGTTCGGCATGGTTTATAAATATGACGAAAGATTCGACAGACCATCCCGGAGAAAATCTGAAGACCGCGGGAGATAATGAGCCGCACCTGCAGAGTCAGCTAAAGACGGGCGAACGCATACTGACGTAGGCTATTCAGGAGAAAAATAAGCTCCAAGATGCTAATATTCGACTGAGCGTCGAGTTGAAAGATGTTCGGGCTCAGCTCGCGGACTCTGTGAAGGAGAACATGAGACTTCAACACGGCATTTATAGTAAGTTCTTCAAACGAGCTGCAAAACAGTTCGGTGAGGAAGCGAGTTAACAGAGTTGTGTGTGCAGGTATGTTGACGGGCCGTCCTAGAGAGGAGATGCCTAGATCCGCAGGTGATTTGCTGCAAGATTTGTCACAACTGCACGAGCGAGCTCGGCAGGTGATGCAGGGTATTGCCCAGGCCTTGTGGTCGTCTTCTGCCGTGCCAGGAGGCATGAGCGAGCTTGTAGAGATGCTCAAAGGAGCACGGCGGCGCTTCCGTTTATGGAAGATATCAGCTTGCCGGCAAGGTGCGAGGGAAGCTTGGGCCATGGTGAAGACGTGATACGCCAGGGCTAACCTGAACCATATGGCCGAAGTCGGACCGGTGGGATCAGATGGGTGAGAAATACCCTTTAGTCTGGTATATGACCAGGTAGCGTTAGCTGCAAAGTATTCTCAACAGGATTGTAAGCTAGACAGCCTGTTGGATGGTATAGAGGAAGAGTACAGCCAGTCTAAATGACTATGTAATTTGAATGGACTTATGTACTCCCTAGCCGGATTGAAAATCATTTTTCATGGCGGACCTTTTCGCTTTAGCCCCCGGACCCGACAGTCTTGAGTGTATCCGAATACCCGCACAGTTATGAAAAACGGGGGTATCCGTGGAAACCAAGCGTAGGGGTCATAAGTGCTTGAACAGACAAGTACCCAACTAGTTATGTTATATTACATGGGTAGTAAGAAACATCTTCCAGAGAGAATAGTTCCGTTAGGGGTTCCTTTCTCTGGGTGCGCCTGCATCGATGTGCATGTCCGAACTGCGAACAGAAGCACAGGAAACAAAACATCTAGGTATTTACGTTGTAATGAACGAGAACATCTTTTGTTCACCGACCGAATATTCCCTTAAGAACGCTAGCTTTCGGCTTCACCCAGTCTGAGGTACACATCCGGCTCAACCGGCAGTAACAATCGCAGAGGTGCTCCCCTTATGCCCTAGCTGAATTAACGGGAACGTAGGGCATAAACACAAGAGCCAGGCAACCCAGCATGGCCAAAACTTAAGTCATATCGATGCATATAATGGTGAAGAAAAGGCACATATGGAAAGAAAAATGCATATGTGGCTGGCAAGGAGCCATTAAAGTAGTTATATTTAGCTTCCGAATAGGAAGCCCCCAGGTATAGTGTGCATGCATAGTGCAGCCAGAGCGATCAGGGCATCCGTACAGTTTTAAGGTTGTATGTTAAAAAGGAAAAAGGAGGGCGAGAAAGGAAGAAGGAGAACATAATTGAAGGAGCAGAGTTAAGGAGACGAAAACTAAGTTCGGCACTAGGCGTAGAATCTTTGGAGTCTGGCCACGTTCCATGGGTTCGGCTCGAGTCTGTTATCAGATGCACTGCGCAGACGGTACGCTCCACCGGTGAGAACTTTATCAATGATGAAGGGACCCTCCCACTTGGGTTTGAGCTTGTCCTTCTTCTTCTTGGGGAGGCGTAGAACTAGTTCGCCAGTGTTATACGTTTTGGCCCGTACTTCTCTGATTTGATACCTTCGAGCCTGTTGCTGATAGAATGCAGAACGGACTTTTGCGACGTCACGCTCCTCTTCCAAAGCATCTAAGTTGTCCTGCCGATCTAGCTTGGCTTCCTTCTCTTCGTACATGCGCACACGAGGTGAGTCATGGATTATGTCACAGGGTAGCACTACTTCTGCGCCGTACACCATAAAAAAATGGTGTGTATCCGGTGGTACGATTCGGCGTGGTCCGCAGCCCCCAGAGTACGGAGTCGAGTTCCTCGACCCAATGTGTGTCTGATTCCTTCAAGGATCGCACTAGTCTAGGTTTGATGCCGCTCATGATAAGACCATTTGCACGTTCGACTTGACCGTTTGTTTGGGGGTGATAGACAGAGGCATAGTCGAGCTTGATGCCCATTTTGCCGCACCAGGTTTTCACCTCATCCACTGTAAAATTCGAGCCATTGTGAGTGATGATGCTGTGGGGGACACCATAACAGTGTACAACCCCTGATATGAAGTCTATCACTGGTCCGGATTCGGCTGTTTTAACTGTTTTGGCTTCTATCCATTTGGTGAACTTGTCCACCATGACCAATAAGTAGTTTTCTTATGGCTTCCCCCTTTAAGGGGTCCCACCATATCCGGCCCCCAGACCACGAAGGGCCAAGTTATGGGGATTGTTTGGAGAGCGGTAGGGGGCATATGGCTCTGATTGGCAAATAGTTGGCAACCAACGCAATGTTGGACAAGGTCATGTGCGTCTGCCTGGGCTGTCGGCCAGTAAAAACCTGTCTGAAAGGCCTTGCTTACGAGCGCTCGGGCTGCCGCGTGGTGCCCGCCTAGTCCGGAATGGATTTCGGCTAAGAGCTGCCGCCCTTCCTCTTCGGAGATGCATCCCTGGACCACTCTAGTGGTGCTCTTCTTGTAGAGCTCTCCTTCATGGACTTTGTAGGCCTTAGAGCATTGCACAATACAACATGCCTCATTTTGGTCTTCGGGGAGCTCTTGCCTATTTAGGTAGGCCAAGAAGGGCTCGGTCCATGGGGCGATGACAGCCATTATTTCATGGGCCGAAGGTGTTATTTCGGTGGCGGAGCCTCCGATTACGTCAGATGGTTCAGAATTTGGGGTTGTGTTCGGAGCCGGGCTAATATTTCCGGACTCCCCCTCCAATACCACGCATGGCTTGAACAGCCTTTCCAAAAAGATATTAGGTGGGACGGGGTCGCGTTTAGCGCCGATGCGGGCGAGGGTATCGGCCGCTTGGTTATTTTCTCTGACCACATGGTGGAATTCGAGCCCCTTGAACCGAGCTGGCATTTTAAGGACAGCATTGCGATAAGCCGCCATTTTCGGGTCCTTGGCATCAAAGTCTCCATTTATCTGAGATATTGCGAGGTTCGAGTCCCCGCGCACTTTGAGGCGTTGGATGCCCATGGAGACTGCCATCCGAAGACCATGCAACCGAGCCTCGTATTCGGCTGCATTGTTGGAGTCTGTGTATAATATTTGGAGTACGTATTGAACCGTGTCTCCGGTGGGGGATGTCAGGACAACACCCGCTCCCAATCCGGCCAGCATTTTAGAGCCGTCGAAATGCATGATCCAATTTGAGTACGCGCCGTACTCTTTAGGGAGTTCAGCTTCTCTCCATTCGGTGACGAAGTCAGCCAGTACTTGCGACTTAATGGTCCGACATGGTTTTATGTCAAACGGAAGGAGCTCAATAGCCCATTTAGCAATTCGGCATGTTGCGTCGTGGTTATTTATTATGTCATTGAGTGGTACTTCGGAGGCCACCGTGATCAAACACTCCTGAAAAGTAGTGTCGTACTTTTCGGGATGCCATGAAGACTGCATACGCTATCTTTTGATAGTGTGGGTACCGAGATTTGCATGGAGTGAGGACAGTGGACACGTAATATACCGGCTTTTGGAGCGGCAACTTGTGTCCACTTGCTTCTTGTTCGACGATGAGCACTGCACTCACAACTTGGTTTGTTGCGGCTATGTATAATAGCATGGGTTCGCCAATATTTGGCGCAGTCAGGACTGGGTTTGTGGCCAAGAGTGCCTTTATTTCTTCCAGTCCGGCCGTGGCCGCATCCGTCCACTCGAAGTGTTCGGTGCGTCAAAGAAGGCGATAAAGAGGTAGTGCCTTTTCTCCTAAGCGGGAGATAAAGCGGCTTAAGGCAGCCATGCATCCAGTTAATTTCTGGATCTGCTTGAGGTCTGTTGGGATAGCCAACTGTGACAGAGCTCAGATTTTTGCCGGATTTGCTTCAATTCCTCTATTGGAAACGATGAAGCCGAGCAATTTCCCAGAGGGTACACTGAAGACACATTTCTCCGGGTTGGGCTTGATGTCGTATGTTCGCAGGTTGTCGCACGTGAGCCTCAAGTCATCTATTAGAGTTTCAATGTGTCTTGTTTTAATGACCACGTTGTCTATGTTGGCCTCTACTATTTTGCTGATTTGTTTCTCCAGGCATGTCTGAATCATGCGTTGATAGGTTGCGCCGGCGTTTTTGAGCCCAAAAGGCATGCTGTTGAAACAGAAGGGGCCGTATGGAGTAATGAAGGCCGTTGCGGCCTAGTCGGACTCCGCCATCTTGATTTGATGGGATCCGGAGTATGTGTCGAGAAAACACAATGAGTCGTGTCCTGCAGTGGCGTCGATGATTTGATCAATGCGGGGGAGGGGGAGGGATCCTTAGGGCAAGCTTTATTGAGGTCCTTGAAATCGACACATAAGCGCCAGGATTTGTCCTTCTTTGGTACCATTACCAAGTTCGCTAGCCAATCCGGATGTTTGATGTCTCTGATGAATCTGGCCTCGAGTAGCTTGGCTGGCTGTTCTCCCATGGCTTGCCGCTTAGGCTCTGGGAAGCGCCTAAGAGTCTGCTTGACTGGCTTGTATCCTTTCAGTATATTGAGGCTGTGTTCAGCCAGGCTACTTGGGATGCCTGGCATGTCTGAAGGGTGCCAGGCAAAGATATGCCAATTCTCACGCAGGAATCTCGCAGTGTGGCGTCTGTTGTGGGGTTCAACTGTGTCCCGATGGAAGCTGTCTTTGTAGGGTCCGTTGGGTGGACCTGGAATTTGACTATCTCGTCCGCGGGGTTGAAGGAGGTGGATTTAGGTCGCTTGTCGAGTATCACGTCGTCTCTATCCACTGTTGCTCGCAATGCTGTCAGTTCTTCGGCCGCGAGGGCTTCTAATAATGCCTCCAAGGCGAGGGCGGCGGTTTTATTTTCGGCGCGGAGTGCGACGTCCAGATCACTAGCTAGAGTGATTATTCCGTTGGGCCCAAGCATTTTGAGCTTCATGTACCCGTAATGGGGTATAGCCTGGAAACTCGTGAATGCGTCCCGCCCCAAGAGGGCGTGGTATTCGCTACTGAATGGGGCCACTTGGAATGTAATTTCTTCGGACCTGTAATTCTCCGGCGTGCCGAATACCACATCCAGTGTGATTTTTCCCACGCATCGCGCCTCCCGACTAGGGATGATTCCCCTGAAGGTCATGCTGCTTTGCTCAATGCGGCTCTTGTCAATTTCCATCTTGTTAAGGGTTTCCTCGTAGATGAGGTTTAGTCTGCTTCCGCTGTCCATGAGCACTTTAGTGAGCCTGATGCCGTCCACGATTGGACTAAGGACCAAAGCGGCTGGTGCTTGGACTATTCGAAATTGAGGTTCGTCACTGGCATTGTAAGTTATAGCCGTGTCGTTCCATGGGTTTATTGTTGCCACGTGGCAAACTTCGGCGAGGCTGCGCTGAGCTCGCTTGCGCCTATTATTTGAGGTGAAAGTCTTGAAGACTATAAATACCGTAGTTGTTGACAGCGGGATGTTGCTCTGCTGTATGGTTTAAGAGGAGATCCTCGCCGCTCTTTGCTACCTTCCGGAGTATCCAACATGCTCTGAGGCTATGGGTTGGGGTGGTATCAGGTGTGCTGTGAATTTTGCACGGCCCACTCAGCGATTCCTCCAATACGGTTCCGCGCCTTGTATCAGGCTTTTGTTTTTTGGTAACTGACTCGGGTAACTTACGAGAGTTTGCCCTTTTAGTTCGGATGAAGGGTTTAGGGAGAGCCGGATTGTCCCAGAAGTTTGTTTGGGTTTTCCAAGCGCTTTCCATCGCGCAGTATTTCTGCACTATGGCTGCTAAGTCAGCAAAGCGTACTATGTCGCGGCGACTTATAGCGTTGATGATCCCTTTGTCCGTGCAATTTTTGCAAAAGAGGGAGATGGCATCTTCCTCGCGACAGTCCTTGACCCTGTTTACCACAAGGAGGAATCTCGCCCAGTAACGATGTACTGTCTCCTGGGGCTCTTGTCTAATATGCGGAAGATTGAATCAAATTGGGTGGGTGGGTATTTTCGAATCCGAATCCTGACCCGATCTGAGACCCAGGGGCGAAGAAGCTTCCGAGCTTAATGGCTCGGGCTCTGGGATGTTGCCCAATTTGTTTGACCCGTCGCCCGATCCTAAGTTCGGGGTTTGGGTCATGTCCTCCCGCGAGCGGGTGTCCGGCTCAGAGAGCTCAGAAATCCGGACACAGTCCGTCCTCAAAATAGAGGGAGAGTTCGTATGATGCTCCTCCACCACCGCGATCTTGTGGGTGACCGGCGGAGAATGAATCTCCCTTTGGTCGGGTTTAAGGCCGATCCGATCATAGTGCATAGCGACGCCCAGGGCAGCGATGCGATCTAAGAGCTCATTAAGGGAAGAGAGTTCCATTGGATCCATCTGTTCGGCGATTTCCGAACAGACTGGAGGATGTTTTTGATGACCTGAGAAGTCATCATCGGCGCGACAGCCGATCGGGCGATCATGACGAAGCCACCCAGCCGGAGAGTTTGGCCTTGGGCCAGTGCTCCCCCAGAGGTGATGTTGTCCCTGACAACGAGGCGGTCCATCGAGCCTTACTGCGATGACACAGAGGAACTCTCAATGAAAGCACCAATGTCGGTGTCAAAACCGGTGGATCTCGGGTAGGGGGTCCCGAACTGTGCGTCTAAGGCTAATGGTAACAGGAGACTGGGGACATGATGTTTACCCAGGTTCGGGCCCTCTCAATGAAGGTAATACCCTACTTCCTGCTTGATTGATCTTGATGATATGAGTATTACAAGAGTTGATCTACCACGAGATGAGAGAGGCTAAACCCTAGAAGCTAGCCTATGGTATGATTGTTGTTGTGTCCTACGGACTAAACCCTCCGGTTTAAATAGACACCGGAGGGGGATAGGGTTACACAGAGTCGGTTACAAAGAAGGAGATCTACATCCGAATCGCCAAGCTTGCCTTCCACGCAAAGGAGAGTCCCACCCGGACGAGGGCCAAAGTCTTCAATCTTGTATCTTCATGGTCCAACAGTCCGGCCAAAGTACATAGTCCGGCTATCCGGATACCCCCTTATCCAGGACTCCCTCAGGTGTTCTTCCTCTGTACTATTCATCATCAGCCCCAGAGCCAATCCACCACACCACACACTGGATTAGGGTATTACACCACAATGATGGCCCGAACCAGTATAAACCTTGTGTCCCTTGTGTGTTCATCGGGTTAGCTTAGAATCGCGGTGAGGTTTGGGGGCATGGATCGGTAGGGAGAAGATCTTCGTGCACACCCCAGAGTTCGAACCTTAAGGGCCTTTCCGGAACCCGATATCCGACATTTGGCGCGCGAGGTAGGGGTGCACCGGAGCTCTCCCTTCTGCCGACCCGCTCTCCATGAACGCTGCGCTTCGCTCTCATGGCGGACAATGCGTCGCTGGCTCCGGCGTTGTAGCGCGACGGATCCACTGGTTTTCCTGCTAGTGTACGAGGAGGCTATCCTCAAGGCCGGGGGCGACGACAAGGTCATGGCCAACTGGTTTCCCATGGCCCTCACCAGCGTCCCGCGCATGTGGCTGCTCCACCTGCCAACAACTTATGTGGCCTCCTAGGAGGAGCTGTGCAACCTCTTCGTCATCCACCATGATGCGCTGGTGCCCCAGACCGTCGCAGCTCTCCAGGGCGGCTCGCAGGCGCCACCCTCAGGCCGCCACGTCAAGCCGTTCGTCCGCCAGATTGGCGCCTCTCTCACGCGGCACGGAGCTCCTCCGGGTTGTCAGCACCCAAGGCCGACCTGACCTTCAGCTCGGAGCAACCCGTCAACACCACCTGCTCGGGTGCGCTCCCAATGCTTTGCACGCCCACCATCTGCCAGGTGGCCGTCACCAGGACCCTCATTGACGGTGGTGCCGGCCTCAATGTTCTCTCGGTGGAGGCCTTCAGCCACCTCCATGTACCACTGGAACGACTCCAACCCAGCAAGCCCTTCTCGGGCGTCGGATGTCAGGACCCCGACTCAATGCCAGATCGATCTAGCATGTAACACCTCATATCGCCTTGCGGCCTCACGCACGGTATTCCCACGGGTGTCGCCTTACCTTTGCCCGGGACCGTTTGCGCCTTTTGGCACACGTATATGACAGTGTCGCTAGCATCCATATGATAAGGAGCCCGGGCTGACATGGCTAGTCGTAAACCCAAAGTGGCATAGACTTACAGGGACAGGCATCCATGACCCAGCATCGAACGTGTCGGTCATCAGCGAGTGAATCCAGGCTGTAGCACTGGGCTAGCAGGACTCCGGTGAACCGGGCTGTAGCGGGCTAACAGGACTCCGGTATTCATCGCGTGACATTTCCCCGAAGGGACAGACACAGGAACGAAGAAGGACACATGCCGGCCAGCCTAAGTGTTCCGGAGCAGTAGCAAGCTACCATGGCTCAGTGAAACACTAGGAGACATTTCCCCGTAAGAGAGGCTACTAAAGATAAACAACTAGATGGTCAGATCCCACACATACCAAGCATTTCAATAACATACACACAATATGCTCGATATGTGCAAATACAACATGGCATCACAACATGACTCTACGACTCAAGTAATTTATTCAATAGGCTCCGAGGAGCGAGATATTACAAACATGGGTCTCATGACCCAACAATCAGAGCATACAAATCAAAGAACAAACGGAAGCTATCATGTCTGGGTACAGACATCTATAACTGAAAAAGGCTGAGAAGCCTGACTATCTACCAGATCCTGCCGGGGCACAAGATCGTAGCTGAGGTAACAAGCTAAACGTCGAAGTCCACGCGAAACTACTAGTGAGACCGAAGTCTCTCTGCAAAAACATAAAATAGGCAAACGTGAGTACAAATGTACCCAGCAAGACTTACATCAGAACTAACTACATATGCATCATTATCAACAAAGGGATGGTGGGGTTTAACTGCAGCAAGCCAGCTTTGACTCGGTGGCTATCCTGAACTACGACTGCAATGTAACTCTTTTGAGGTGGCGCACACGAGTCCACATATTCCCCATATCAATACACCACTATGGATCCGCTCCCGTCTCCCTACGAGAGCGCCATCCATAGCACTCACGCTTATCTTGCGTATTTTAGGGTATCCACTTTCACTTGTCTATGAACTGATATAAGCAACCCAGAAGTCCTTTACCGCGGACACGGCTATTCGAATAGATGATGTTAACCCTGCAGGGGTGTACTTCTTCATACATGTTTCCACCACTTAGCGTCTGCACACGACATGTGCTCGGCAGACTTCAAGCGAAAGCCGACGTGGGTGTAGACCACGACCTACCTAAACACCTAAGTCTCTAGTCCAGGTTTATCGCCTATTCGGGTTCCATCCATGAGGAGATCCGGCCGGAGTTTCGCTCACAGCCCCAAACGATGTGAACAGGGTTCCGTGACACCAAACGGGCGCCCGGTATACCCGACCACGTGCCTACCGCATCACAGCCCACCCCTACGGTCAGCGCTGTCCACGGCCTCCAGCATACTACAAACACCAGAAACTACTTGCAACTCCTGGACAGAGGACAAGGGTGAATAAGAAGTCGAGCGGGGTCATATTTCAGGGCCCAATGTATGGTAGTAGCTGAATCATGGATCACAAACACAGAACTCAGTTCCTGAGGACGGCTTCAATGAGACAACCCACCATGTACTCCTACATGGCCTCTCACCGACACCTTTTACCAAATCATGTTCACACACTTAGCTCACACACAGTAGGACATGTTCACCCGCCTCTGATTCATCCCCGATGAATCAGACCTGACTCAACTCTAAGCAGTAGCAGGCATGACAAACAAGCATGAATGAGTAGGCACATCAGGGCTCAAACAACTCCTACTCATGCTAGTGGGTTTCATCTATTTACTGTGGCAATGACAGGTCATGCAAAGGATAAAGGGGTTCAGCTACCGCAGCAAGTAACAAATATGTCGTTGTTGTCCTAATGCAGTAAAAGAGAGCAGGAGCGAGAGAGTGGGATTTTATCGGAATGAACAAGGGGGTTTTGCTTGCCTGGCACTTCTGAAGATAATATAGCTCTTCATCAGTGTCAACGATCACATCATCGATATCACGTCTATCGAGAGGGGACAATACCAGCAACACAGAAGGGAACACAATCAATGCAATGCACAATATGATGCATGATCATGACATGGCAAAATGAATGTGTTTTGGGCTAATGCAACTAGCAACAGATTAAATGAAGTTGGTTTGAATACAAGATTCAAATTCAAACTCCATATGTGATTATTCAAATGCCATTTAATTGATTTGTGCTAAACAGCACCTATAAGTTGTTCTAACATGCATGAAAATGGTACAGATGGATTCCTTGGATTTTTCTGATAATTTTTCATATATAAATTATTTAATTTGGAGTTACGGTTGAATTTCTATGATTTTTAGAAGTTTTTTACCATTTTCTGGAATTTCCTGAATAATAATAAATCCAGAAATGAATTTACTGCGTCAGCACTGCGTCACCGTGACGTCAGCAGGTCAACAGACGCTGCTGCTGGTCAAACCTGACCAGTGGGGCCCACTGGTCAGTGACTACGGCTAATCCTAATATAACTTAAACCTAACCTAGTTTAATTAGTCGGCCCGGGCCCGCATGTCAGTGAGTCAGTGGCTTAATTAAACTTAGTTATTAACTTAACCAAAGGTTAGCAGGGGACGGGCCCACACGTCAGTGACCCAGGGGGGTCAAATCCCTGGTCAACCCGGCTAATCCACCGGCGTCTAACCGCCGGCAACGACCAGACGCGGCGGTGGCTCGCCGGAATGGCTGCTCCGGCGCCCATTCGACGCGCGGAGGGGTTCTACAGGGAGCTCGAGCTCGTGCGCATCCAATGGAGCAAGCCAGAGGAGTTGGGGTTGGCTGTGGCGTCGGCAGCGGCGAGGGAGGCGGCGGCCGGAGTTCGGGCACCCGCGGGTTAGGCGATGCAGGGCGCTAGGGGAGGCGTTGGTGCGTACTACGTGCTCCTGGTGAGGTGTGGAGCATGGTGGTGTGCCCGGCTTCGAGCCACAGTGGCTCTGGCCACGACGGCGACGAGGCACGGCGGCGGCGAGTTTCGGCCGTGGTGGCAGATGGAGCTAGGGGACGAAATCAAGTGCGCGGAGTGAGGGGAAGAGAAGAGGAGCTCACGGCGGGGTCGTAGGTGATCTCAGCGGCCTCGGGGACGGCCTGGTGACGACGAATCGGTCGACGGCGGCCGTCGGTGCAGGAAACGAAGATGGCGTCGGCGACGGTGCTGCTGGGCATCCAGGGGGTCTTCTGGTCGCGTGAGACGACGAGGAGGATGAGGGAGGACCGGCGGAGCTCGGGAGCGCGTCGGGGAGGAGAGGGGGTGGCGGTGGCCGCGAGGGAGCTCGTCGGTGGCGGCGGCTCCGTTCGGTCCGGGCGAGAGAGAGGGAACAGAGGAGAGAGGGGATGCAGCGGGGGAGGAAGAGGAGCGAGGGGACACGAGGCCTCGTCGTGGCGTTGCTAGGGAGGCCGGGGGAAGCAGGAGGTGGCCGGGAAGCAGGAGGTGGCCGAGGCCTCTCGGGCGCGCGCCACGCCTCGCCTCTGTTCGTCCTCCTGGCAGAGGAGGAAGAGGACAAGGGGGAGGAGGTGGGCTGGGCCGGCCAGATGGAGCTGGGCCAGGTAAGTGGCGCCAGGTAAGTTCTGTTCTGTTTCATATTTTTCTTCTGTTTTGTTTTTATTTAATTTATTTTGCCACTGTTTTGAATTTAAAATAATTCAAACAATGCCAAAAACTCCTCTGAATATTTTATATTGCTAGATGGACCTTTCCAAAAGCTTATAAAATATTTCAGGGGTATTTGAAATTATATTCTAATTATATGAATATAATTCAAATTCAAATAGCTAATGAATTAAATCCAAAGTCCCAAAAATAAATCCTTAAAAATGTTCAATATTTTGGTTGGGACCAGAACCCTTGCCAAAAATTATCAAACATTTAAGAAGAGCATTTTGGAACAATGAATGAGATTTTTAGGGTTTCTGCCCTTCTTTTATTTAGGGTTTTGAGGCTTCCAATTTCCCTCAGTTCAAATTTCAGAATTTAAACATGATGCACACATGAAGCTAGCCTAGAGCACTACCAGCAGCTAGGGATGTGACAACTCACCCCCACTAAACAAGAATCTCGTCTCGAGATTCAAGCGTAGGGTAAGGTGAAGGGGAAACGCAACTAGTATAATCTTCACGATCCAGGGTGCACTTCAGTTGAACGTTGATTCATTCACCATCATTGTCTTGATGTCTTGCTCTGAGAAATCCTGCCAACATGACATGGAGGGAAGAAGGAGACTCTAGAAGGGTCGATCTTCTTGAAGATCGAACAACTCACGGAATGAGACATAGGACCATCTCTCGGGTTGAGACACGAGATACACATCAAGAGGGGTGGAAAGAAACGGATGACGAAGGTTCACTAGGTGGACAACAATTACACACTTAAGAAGGTGGTAATCGGTTGTCAACGTAGCGAGGAGTTGAGTTGCCATGATACCACAACGAGACACCTTCGGAACCGTGACTCGTAGATATCTCCCCTTAAGTGGCAAAAGAATTACCTTTGATTCAGAGATCATTGAAACTCTTTATACCAGCTTAAGGCAAATCATAATCGATCATTTAGAGGGGTTCGGTAGAATGGCATACTCAAACTTGGATGATGTGGATTACCTTGTTGAAGACAACGTAATGGATGAATTTTGCTTATCACCGGAAATGGAAGAGACCCATGGTAGAATGGCACATTGGCGGTGCAAGCTGGGAACAAAATGCAAATGCTGGGAATGATTCTGGTAACTGGGGAAGAACCCAACAATAGAGAGTGAATTCACTGTTGGAGTGGTTATAGCATAACCGAGGAAATCTGGGGCAATCCCAGCTAGTGCCGATGATAAGACGTAGCGCTTGTGCGTGCTCTCAAGAACTTGAGCATTTCCACAATCATCAAGGTTTTATCAACAACCACGTCAAGGGTGCTGACAACACAACATACTACCATGATGAATAGCGATGGACGATGCAGATGCGAAGGAGGATAACACTTTCTCAGATTTCACCTTAGCGAGGCCAAGCAAATAAAATCTGGATGATCGACCGAGAGACATTTAGCACTCCGCTTCTAATGTTCTCCTTGATGTGCTAGTATAACCCATTCATAGATATGGTTTGATATCTAAAACATCAAGTAAAAGGTCGGACTTCGGGAACACAAAAATCCATAGGGGCAACTAGGGAGTAAATCCTACGAAATCCCTAGGGGGGGGGGTGGCCAACTTCCTCAAACAAGATACTATAATAATAGGTCTACCGGATGGGTGTGTTGGCCACGACATCCACCTTACCGGTTATCGAGAGACCAATATTATAGTTCTTAGGGAAATGTTCCAACCATCATATCTGCCTGAGATTCAGCTCTGGTTGGTGTTAGGATATTCCAGGCTCATCGAGTCTTAGGAAGAAAAATGAAAGTTTGCAACACAAATCGACGAGATGACGTTGCGAGATTCTCGGGAAATGAACTACGATAGCAAGCTCCAAAACATGAGCTGGTTCTGCTACAAACATGTGAACACGTTGTCCCAGACAAGCATGACCACGTGGTAGTCTTATAATAAAACACTACCGAGTTCAGGAGGGGGAACCATCAACGAGGGTATCGAAGTCCTTACATAAGTCCGGATTAGCTCTTATGAAGGAACTCCTTCTCCTTGAACAAATCAACCAGTGGCTTGGTGTGCTAGGGATACATATAGATTGAAGGTTGCAAGTCTTCAAACCACAGCATTCTTCGCACGTGTGCATGACTGATTTGGAATGATTCCAAAGAAAGCAACATTGACTTTCTCGAATCCACGGCGGCAACTTGCATCAGATGCACATGAATTAAAGGAAGTCACTACCTTCATCCAAACATATGC
This sequence comes from Triticum dicoccoides, assembly GCF_002162155.2. Taxonomy (NCBI): domain Eukaryota; kingdom Viridiplantae; phylum Streptophyta; class Magnoliopsida; order Poales; family Poaceae; genus Triticum; species Triticum dicoccoides. Next base: position 419,226,778 of record NC_041389.1, on the reverse strand, counting down.
TTCATGAGCTAGCATGAACAAATGCTTTCAAAAATTTCCAACACTAGCTTAATGCTCAACAAAATCATGGAGGAGATAAGGATGTTGTCAATGGGCTCAACAACAATTTATTCGGGTTTCCTTTTAAAAGGAATTCCATAGTTAAGTGAACACGGTGATAGCATTGGTCAGACCAAAGATGTAATGGTGTATGCTCGAGGGATCAACCACGAATAAGACAACATTACGAGCATCGTTGGTACTGATTTGATTTGACGATGGCCCACACTCAAATCAAAGGATTGATAAGACAATAGGTCCAACAACTGATCACAGGGACCAATCGATGAAGATATCATCTTTCTTCAACACACACTACACAAGAATATCCCTTTGGAACGAACTAAGTCAGACAAGCTTTTATCTTCCAACTCTCCAAGTTGTTGTCCAGCTTAACCAACTAGCTCAGGGATATCTAACACCGATTCTTGGAAAGAAGGTGGTTCATAAGAAACCAACTTGATCACGGGCTCAACATAACGATCAGGTGACGACCTGGTGATACTTCCGAGAAGACATTCAGAAAATCACGAACCACCGGTATGTTACTAAGCTCGAGAACAATCTCGCTTTTGAGGGCAAGACGATATAATCAAATGAGTGAGGACTTGACAAGATCCTAACTCATCAATCGAAGGGTGCACCGAAATAAGAACTAGGTAGCACGATAAGTCTTAGAAGGATGATTCAAAAACCAACATGCTAAGAATGAAATTATTATCCTTTAACTACCAAGCAACGAGGTTGCTGGGAGTATTGATTTCACACAACACAATTCATTTGTCGGTATTCCGGTTGCATCAACACGAGGGCCGAGGAATGAACAGTGATGGCAAGAAGTATCACTGTACCAAGAGTTCATGGGATGGTGTGCAATTCCTATAACAATCCCGATATAAAGATGGTAATACTCCAAGGTAGAACAGAACAAAAGCTGGATTAGCAATTTGATCTGCGGAGCACAACTTCTTTGACCCAATCCTGGATATGGAAGAGGTACTGGAGTTTGTTTCTCCTAGTCATTCTGCGATAGAATGGCTTGACGGACCACAAGAGTAATAGGCATCGATAAACGAACGCACGCATACTCTTGACTATCAATTGATAGACGAAGGTCAGTAGACAACTAAAGAGGGACAACTCAAAGGAACACACAATTTTCTGAGTTGTGGATGCATGGTTTGGCATGTCGAGCGAATTCAACATTTCTTCCAGATAACCCATGCAGAGAGGTAGGACTGGCAGAGTCACGATTCATGAATGGAGATCTCCTCAAGAGTACTCTAATTGTGATCTTTTGATCCAATAAACATCTGCCATAAGCGGTTCATAGTATTTGGAAGAAGGAAATACCACGGACCTCGAGGACTATCGCAAAGTTACTAATATCCTGAAGGAACTAGCAAACACTATCAACATGAAGTAAGTAGAGTGAATCTCGGGTTCAAGAACCCAGGAACAGAATACCTTTTACTAAGTAGCATCACGGGATGCTTTCGAGAATGATGGCCAGAATCATCACACTGGGAACACAAATCATGGCTAAATTACTAGATGATCCCCTGAGACACCTAGGGTCATAATAATTATTCCAACATAAAGGTCGAGGCAGTAGAATACCTCAACTCAACAATTAGTGTGATTGAGCTGGCATAAAGGAGCATCGAAACCAGAGGGAAAGGATTTTGCAAATGCATCAGACTATTTAGAAACCTGGAATGACTCAGACAACATAACGGCTGTAAATGCTCAGAAAAGACTTGAGACATTCACAAAAATGGTGGCATAACCACTCAGAAGCACAATATCAAGGTTTCGAGATCAACAATTAACATATGGAGGTAGTAGGAACTGAACTCAAGCATAAATCCAACAATCTTATAAGTCTACGGATTAGTAACATGTGATCCTGATGGGAAGAAGAGATAGCCTAGTTCTTAATCCCCGTAGAAGAGAAGATGATGTCTCAGATCAGAAGGCCATGAGGTATAAGGAGTAAAAAGAGCCTTACGTTCCATCCCACAATCAATTCCCTTATATAACTAAAGAATTTCTAGACTCAACTTCGACCAGTTTGGCTTGGTAATCCTACATGCAGTCAAGCTCTGATACCAACGCTATCAGGACCCCGACTCAATGCCAGATCGATCTAGCATGTAACACCTCATATCACCTTGCGGCCTCACGCACGGTATTCCCACGGGTGTCGCCTTACCTTTCCCCGGGACCGTTTGCGCCTTTTGGCACACGTATATGACAGTGTCGCTAGCATCCATATGATAAGGAGCCCGGGCTGACATGGCTAGTCGTAAACCCAAAGTGGCACAGACTTACAGGGACAGGCATCCATGACCCAGCATCGAACGTGTCGGTCATCAGCGAGTGAATCCAGGCTGTAGCACTGGGCTAGCAGGACTCCGGTGAACCGGGCTGTAGTGGGCTAACAGGACTCCGGTATTCATCGCGTGACATTTCCCCGAAGGGACAGACACAGGAACGAAGAAGGACACATGCCGGCCAGCCTAAGTGTTCCGGAGCAGTAGCAAGCTACCATGGCTCAGTGAAACACTAGGAGACATTTCCCCGTAAGAGAGGCTACTAAAGATAAACAACTAGATGGTCAGATCCCACACATACCAAGCATTTCAATAACATACACACAATATGCTCGATATGTGCAAATACAACATGGCATCACAACATGACTCTACGACTCAAGTAATTTATTCAATAGGCTCCGAGGAGCGAGATATTACAAACATGGGTCTCATGACCCAACAATCAGAGCATACAAATCAAAGCACAAACGGAAGCTATCATGTCTGGGTACAGACATCTATAACTGAAAAAGGCTGAGAAGCCTGACTATCTACCAGATCCTGCCGGGGCACAAGATCGTAGCTGAGGTAACAAGCTAAACGTCGAAGTCCACGCGAAACTACTAGTGAGACCGAAGTCTCTCTGCAAAAACATAAAATAGGCAAACGTGAGTACAAATGTACCCAGCAAGACTTACATCAGAACTAACTACATATGCATCATTATCAACAAAGGGATGGTGGGGTTTAACTGCAGCAAGCCAGCTTTGACTCGGTGGCTATCCTGAACTACGACTGCAATGTAACTCTTTTGAGGTGGCGCACACGAGTCCACATATTCCCCATATCAATACACCACTATGGATCCGCTCCCGTCTCCCTACGAGAGCGCCATCCATAGCACTCACGCTTATCTTGCGTATTTTAGAGTATCCACTTTCACTTGTCTATGAACTGATATAAGCAACCCAGAAGTCCTTTACCGCGGACACGGCTATTCGAATAGATGATGTTAACCCTGCAGGGGTGTACTTCTTCATACATGTTTCCACCACTTAGCGTCTGCACACGACATGTGCTCGGCAGACTTCAAGCGAAAGCCGACGTGGGTGTAGACCACGACCTACCTAAACACCTAAGTCTCTAGTCCAGGTTTATCGCCTATTCGGGTTCCATCCATGAGGAGATCCGGCCGAGTTTCGCTCACAGCCCCAAACGATGTGAACAGGGTTCCGTGACACCAAACGGGCGCCCGGTATACCCGGCCACGTGCCTACCGCATCACAGCCCACCCCTACGGTCAGCGCTGTCCACGGCCTCCAGCATACTACAAACACCAGAAACTACTTGCAACTCCTGGACAGAGGACAAGGGTGAATAAGAAGTCGAGCGGGGTCATATTTCAGGGCCCAATGTATGGTAGTAGCTGAATCATGGATCACAAACACAGAACTCAGTTCCTGAGGACGGCTTCAATGAGACAACCCACCATGTACTCCTACATGGCCTCTCACCGACACCTTTTACCAAATCGTGTTCACACACTTAGCTCACACACAGTAGGACATGTTCACCCGCCTCTGATTCATCCCCGATGAATCAGACCTGACTCAACTCTAAGCAGTAGCAGGCATGACAAACAAGCATGAATGAGTAGGCACATCAGGGCTCAAACAACTCCTACTCATGCTAGTGGGTTTCATCTATTTACTGTGGCAATGACAGGTCATGCAAAGGATAAAGGGGTTCAGCTACCGCAGCAAGTAACAAATATGTCGTTGTTGTCTTAATGCAGTAAAAGAGAGCAGGAGCGAGAGAGTGGGATTTTATCGGAATGAACAAGGGGGTTTTGCTTGCCTGGCACTTCTGAAGATAATATAGCTCTTCATCAGTGTCAACGATCACATCATCGATATCACGTCTATCGAGAGGGGACAATACCGGCAACACAGAAGGGAACACAATCAATGCAATGCACAATATGATGCATGATCATGACATGGCAAAATGAATGTGTTTTGGGCTAATGCAACTAGCAACAGATTAAATGAAGTTGGTTTGAATACAAGATTCAAATTCAAACTCCATATGTGATTATTCAAATGCCATTTAAATGATTTGTGCTAAACAGCAGCTATAAGTTGTTCTAACATGCATGAAAATGGTACAGATGGATTCCTTGGATTTTTCTGATAATTTTTCATATATAAATTATTTAATTTGGAGTTACGGTTGAATTTCTATGATTTTTAGAAGTTTTTTACCATTTTCTGGAATTTCCTGAATAATAATAAATCCAGAAATGAATTTACTGCGTCAGCACTGCGTCACCGTGACGTCAGCAGGTCAACAGACGCTGCTGCTGGTCAAACCTGACCAGTGGGGCCCACTGGTCAGTGACTACGGCTAATCCTAATATAACTTAAACCTAACCTAGTTTAATTAGTCGGCCCGGGCCCGCATGTCAGTGAGTCAGTGGCTTAATTAAACTTAGTTATTAACTTAACCAAAGGTTAGCAGGGGATGGGCCCACACGTCAGTGACCCAGGGGGGTCAAATCCCTGGTCAGCCCGGCTAATCCACCGGCGTCTAACCGCCGGCAACGACCAGACGCGGCGGTGGCTCACCGGAATGGCTGCTCCGGCGCCCATTCGACGCGCGGAGGGGTTCTACAGGGAGCTCGAGCTCGTGCGCATCCAATGGAGCAAGCCAGAGGAGTTGGGGTTGGCTGTGGCGTCGGCAGCGGCGAGGGAGGCGGCGGCCGGAGTTCGGGCACCCGCGGGTTAGGCGATGCAGGGCGCTAGGGGAGGCGTTGGTGCGTGCTACGTGCTCCTGGTGAGGTGTGGAGCACGGTGGTGTGCCCGGCTTCGAGCCACAGTGGCTCTGGCCACGACGGCGACGAGGCACGGCGGCGGCGAGTTTCGGCCGTGGTGGAAGATGGAGCTAGGGGACGAAATCAAGTGCGCGGAGTGAGGGGAAGAGAAGAGGAGCTCACGGCGGGGTCGTAGGTGATCTCAGCGGCCTCGGGGACGGCCTGGTGACGACGAATCGGTCGACAGCGGCCGTCGGTGCAGGAAACGAAGATGGCGTCGGCGACGGCGCTGCTGGGCATCCAGGGGGTCTTCTGGTCGCGTGAGACGACGAGGAGGATGAGGGAGGACCGGCGGAGCTCGGGAGCGCGTCGGGGAGGAGAGGGGGTGGCGGTGGCCGCGAGGGAGCTCGTCGGTGGCGGCGGCTCCGTTCGGTCCGGGCGAGAGAGAGGGAACAGAGGAGAGAGGGGATGCAGCGGGAGAGGAAGAGGAGCGAGGGGACACGAGGCCTCGTCATGGCGTTGCTAGGGAGGCCGGGGGAAGCAGGAGGTGGCCGGGAAGCAGGAGGTGGCCGAGGCCTCTCGGGCGCGCGCCACGCCTCGCCTCTGTTCGTCCTCCTGGCAGAGGAGGAAGAGGACAAGGGGGAGGAGGTGGGCTGGGCCGGCCAGATGGAGCTGGGCCAGGTAAGTGGCGCCAGGTAAGTTCTATTCTGTTTCATATTTTTCTTCTGTTTTGTTTTTATTTAATTTATTTTGCCACTGTTTTGAATTTAAAATAATTCAAACAATGCCAAAAACTCCTCTGAATATTTTATATTGCTAGATGGACCTTTCCAAAAGCTTATAAAATATTTCAGGGGTATTTGAAATTATATTCTAATTATATGAATATAATTCAAATTCAAATAGCTAATGAATTAAATCCAAAGTCCCAAAAATAAATCCTTAAAAATGTTCAATATTTTGGTTGGGACCAGAACCCTTGCCAAAAATTATCAAACATTTAAGAAGAGCATTTTGGAACAATGAATGAGATTTTTAGGGTTTCTGCCCTTCTTTTATTTAGGGTTTTGAGGCTTCCAATTTCCCTCAGTTCAAATTTCAGAATTTAAACATGATGCACACATGAAGCTAGCCTAGAGCACTACCAGCAGCTAGGGATGTGACATCGGAGGCGGTTCCTCCGGCTCCCTGGTGCAGATCCACCTTCCGGTGACCTTCGGCACCCACGACAACTTCCGCACGGAGCAGGTCAACTTCGACATCGCCCACATCGGCCTCCCGTACAATGCCATCCTCGGCTACCCTGCCTTGGCCCAATTCATGGTAGCGACCCATCCGGCCTACAACCTCATGAAGATGCCCGGGAGCAGCGACATCCTCACCATAGCTGGAGATACCAAAGATGCTCTGCTGGCGTTCAAGCTCGCCCTCAAGATAGCTGCTGCGGCGCAGCCCGCTGGCACCGACACCTCCGAGGCCAAGGGGGCTATGCCAACCAAGAAGAAGCAATTGTTCACCCAGAACAAGGTGGAGACCAAGCAGGTACCAGTTGATGAGGATGGATCCTCCGGCGCCACCTTCACCATAGGTGCCAATCTCGACCCCGGCCAGGAGGAGGCACTGGTGAAATTCCTGTGCTTGAACAAGGAGGTGTTTTGTGGGAACCCAGACAGCTAGCAGGGGTCCCAAGGCAGGTGATTTAACATCACCTGAATGTGTGCCCTAATGTATGCCCCGTGAAGCAGAAAGCAAGGTGGCAGTCCACCGAGAAGCAGGCCTTCATCGTCTAAGAAACCTGCAAGCTGGAGGCTGCAGGTGTTATTCGCGAGGTTCACTACCCCGAATGGATGGCAAACCCCGTTATCGTGCCGAAAAAGGGAGGAAAGGAGCACATGTGTGTCGACTTCACCAGCCTCAACAAGGCCTGCCCGCAAGATCCGTTCCCACACCCTCGCATCGACCAAATTGTCGAATCCACCGCCGAGTGCGACCTGCTGTGCTTCCTGGATGCATTTTCAGGCTATCATCAAATCAAGATGGTGATAGAAGACGTGGAGAAGACGGCCTTCCTAACCCCGTGCAGGGTGTACTGCTACACCTACATGCCGTTTAGGTTGTGCAACGCGGGCGCAACCTTCCAGCGACTGATGCACATTGCCTTGGGTCGGCAGCTCAAGAGAAACGCCAAGGCCTACGTCGACGACATTGTGGTGAAGTCTCGGGAGGTAAAGACCTTGATCCAAGACCTGGAAGAAACCTTCGCGAGCCTCCGTGAAGTGGACATGCGGCTCAACCCGGAGAAGTGCATGTTTGGCATTCCTTCTGGCAAGCTTCTGGGCTTCCTCGTGTCCCACAGAGGAATCGAGGCCAACCCAGAGAAAGTAAAGGAAATCAAAGACATGAGTCCGCCGCAAACCCCCAGAGAAATGCAGAAGCTCGCTGGGCGCATAAACGCGTTAGGACGCTTCATCTCCAAGCTGGGGGAGCGTGCCTTGCCTTTCTTCAAGCTGATGAAGAAGTAGGGTCCATTCGAATGGACACAGGAGGCCGACAAAGCGTTTCCAGACCTCAAGAACTACCTAACCAGCCCTCCTGTGATGGTGGCCCCGCGCCCTTTCGAGCCCCTGGTGCTCTACCTTGCCGCCACGCCTACTCCGCCAGTGCAGCTTTGGTGGCGGTTCGGGAAGAGCGCCAGGTCAAGGCCGCAATGCAATCGGCCGCAGCCCCGACCGCGGCAGCACAAGACCAGGAAGGCCTCACGAAGACGAGCCTCAACAGGAAGACGCCCCTAGGGCTGGAGGAGCCTCACCAGGCAGCCAGGTGCTAGGGGCTCCGACGTCTCAGGAGGCTCCTAACCCTCCCGAGGGCACGAGCCTCGCTAGCACACCCACCCTCTCGAGCATCTGGTGTGCTTTGTCAGCACGGTGCCGCGGGACGCTAGGGCACAATACCCCATGCCTCAGAAGCTCTTGCTTGCACTGCTGGTGGCCTCGCATAATTTGCGGCATTACTTTCAAGGTCACCCCATCAAGGTCGTCTCGGCCTACCGTTGGAAAGGGTACTCAGGAGCCCCAATTCTGCTGGAAGGGTCACCGAATGGAACATTGAGCTACAAGCATTTCAATTGGAATTCAGCACAACCAGGGTCGTCAAGGGACCCGCACTTGCAGATTTTGTGGCAGAATGGACAGAGGCGCCAGGGCTCACAGCAGGCGAAGATCAGTCACTTTCCCCAGGAAGCGAGGCACCAGACGGCTGGGTCATGTACTTCAATGGAGCATTCTCGCGACATGGCGCAGGGGCTGGCGCAGTGCTTATATCCCCCACCCAGGACAAGCTCTATTATGCCGTGCAACTTTGTTTTCAGCATGGCGAGAAGGTCTCCAACAACATATCAGAATACGAGGGCCTTATAGCGGGTTTAAAAGCTGCAGCAGCACTGGGGGTGAAGCGCCTCATAATCAAGGGTGAATCACAGCTCCTCATCAACTTTTCCAACAAGGTGTACGAGCCAAAGGACGAGCACATGGAGGTGTATCGTGTGGAGGTGCGCAGGATGGAAATGCAATTTTGGGGGCTGGAGTTGCAGCATGTGCCCCGCGGCACCAACCAAGAGGCTGATGACATCGCCAGGACGGCATCCAGGCGGCTGCCTCAGGAGCCTGGCGTTTTCGAGGAACGACTCTTCAAGCCCTCGGCAACATCGACTACGGAATTCAAGGACTACCTGATGCAAGGGGCCCTACCAGAGAAAGAGGAGGACACAGAGCGTGTGGCCCGGCAGGCCACGGCCTACTGCATCCAAGACGGAGAGCTCTACCGGAAGCGGGCAAATGATGTTTCACTGTGTTGCATCTCCAGGGAACAGGGGAACGAGCGGCTGGCTAACATACACGGTGGAGACTGCAGACACCACTCATCATCACGGATCCTTGTCGGCAAAGCATTTCGCAGCGGGTTCTATTGGCCCACAACACTCAATGACGCAATCGAGGTGGTGAAGGCTTGCGAAGCCTGTCAATTCCATGCCAAACAGATCCATCAGCCAGCTCAGGGCCTGCAGACTATCCCACTCTCATGGCCGTTCGCGGTCTGGGGGCTGGATATCTTGGGCCCATTCCCTCGGGCGCCTGGGGGCTACCGGTACCTCTACGTCGCCATCGACAAGTTCACTAAGTGGGCGGAGGTGGAAGCCGTCCGCACCATCCCGGCTAGTTCAGCAGTCAAATTCATCAAGGGCCTCATGAGCCGATTCGGGGTCCCTAATCGCATCATCACCGACAACGGTTCGTAGTTTACCAGCAATCTCTGCAAAACATATTGTGCTAACCTTGGAACACATATATGCTATGCTTCGGTGGCACACACACCCGGAGTAACGGCCAGTCCGAACGCGCCAACCCGGAGTAACGGCCCGGCTGGTTCAAGGTTGTTCATGTTTCCAGACCTGGCGCCGCACGCCTCAAGACCCAGGAAGGGGTGCCCATTCCAAACGCTTCGGACATTCAGCACCTCCGGAGGTTCTACCCTTGAAGTAAGGCCCGGTGCCTGTGAAGAAGGCCCTGTGCCTGTGAAGAAAGGCCCAGTGCCTGTAAAGAAGGCCCGGTGCCTGTGAAGCTCCCCGCCCCAAGAAAGGCCCGGTGCCTGTGAAGAAGTCCCAGTGCCTGTGAAGCTCGCCGCCCATGACACTCTCATGTAATAATGAGTTGGGGCTGTACACGCCTCGGAGTCTCCAGAGTGCCGCCCTTGGGCCTTGGGGGCTCCCGCCCATGCCTAGTGGCAGCACTTAGTTCCGCGCTGGTGAGAAGACGTCGAAGACTAGGCTAGGTGTCAAACGCGGCTTTTCATTTGCTTTCTGCAGTTGGCTTGTTCCTCCCTTGTTTGAACCTTTATTAGAGTTGCTTCTAGCATTCTTTGCCGTCCTCTGCCCCTGTTCTCTGTCTTTAATTTTTGCCCGGCTTGCTCTCTCTCTCTCTCTCTCTCTCTCAAGCCTCACGAGGGGGATGTGCGGGCACCCTCGTGAGCCCTCTCTCACCTGGTTTTCGCGAGGCTCCCTCTCTCAAGTTCACATCGGGAGCACCCCTCCCAGTCCGTGCCCCACGGGCATCGCCACACAAAGAGCCAGACCTAAGCTGGCCACCCTCGCGACCAAGGTCCGGAAACTATTCTCCCAACTGATCTTTGCAGACCTTAAGACGCCCGGTGAGGCCTCGAGCAGGTACCTCGCGAGGCAAAAACTATGGCAAACATCCCGAGCTAAGTTGTTGCTACGCGGAAGAACATAACCGCCACACCATAACACAGCACAGGGATGATAAAAATAGCATGATAATTAGGGATCATAGTCTGTTACATGCCCCCACGGGGCTCCATACTTCTCTCTCTCTCGATGCAGGAAAGGGAGAAGACCAAAATAAAACGGCACGCACCCCGCGACAGCTCACGAGGAGGGATCCGCACCGCCCCCCGAGCTCAATCAGACTCCGCCTCGTTCTTCACCGGGGCGCAGCGACGGGACGACCCGCTACCACGCTTGAAGTGGGCGCGACAATGTGGAGGCTGATCGCGGCCACCGCTAGAGGAGCTTTCACCGGAGGAGGAGCCGCTGAAGCTCGGCGGGCTGTGAACGCCATCAAGAGCGGGTTCGCCTTCACCCTCATCGCGGCCATCGCCAAGGCCGAGCACCTCATCGCCGTCATCGCCTTCGGGGCAGCACCCAACATGGTGGCCATCTTCTCCGAACACCCTCACGTAGAGGGTCGCGTTGCCATCGAACCTGAAGTGGAGGGTGCACCGCCGGCCCAGGCCACGCGTGCGGGCAAACGTCTGCCAGCCGCGGGCCAGGGCCACATTCCCGGCAACAAAGATCTCCACCGCAACCAAGGAGGCCCTACTGCAGCAGCCGTCCGCCTACAGCCAGAGCCTGCCAGGACCAGTTCAACGGCGAAGAAGCGAGGGAGCTGGAGCCAGTTGCCGGCCGGGTTGTTCGACCACACAACAAACTCCGGCAGCACCTCCGCCAAATGGAAGCGCGAGCGGGGAGGCTGCACAGCCACAACACGCCTTCCTCCACCAGCTGGGCAGCCCCGACATGGGAGGACACCATCGAGTGAAGGGCCACAACCGCGACCACGAGGAGCCGCGACGGGAGTCACGGGATGCTTGTGGGGACGACCACGGCCGCGCTTGAGCGGAGAAGAGCCAGGCCCTTCCTGGCGAGCCTTCCCCTTTTTCGCGGCCAAGAACTTCTTCACGGGCGCCATGGGACGCTGCAGGTGAACGGAGCAAGGAAGAAGAAGTAGCAGGCGGAGCGAGAAGAGATGGACAACGGGGGCTTCCGCCCGTCCCAATTTATACTCAAGGGAGGCCAACCGTCGGCCTCCACGATCGTAGGTAATCATGACTCTTTTTGCATGCAACAGGGACTCGTCAAATCAGGCAGTTGCCGAGGCAGCGTGGGGAAGCGGAGACGCCCATGTCCAATCAACCGCCACAGGGCGACCAAGGCCGCAGGCTATTGGGGCCCGTGGCGCTCCGCACTTGCCCCTTGGCTTTGCTGCTAAGCCAAGTCCGAGCGCGCCTTGGGCCCAGGGGCTACTGTCGGTGTTCTAGGAATGGGGGTCCCCACACTTGCCTGCCTGCGACCTGCAGCATGGCTCAAGCAATGGCCCAGTATGGCCCGTCTTCATCAACCAAGTTCAAGACCCTCGCGAGGGGCCAAGCATCACGGGGCGGACGACACAAGGCACCCTCAGGGGCGGCCTCACTAGGCAGGCTCGCGAGGAGGCAGAGAGATCAAGGCAAGGAGTACCTCGCGAGGTGCTCGTGACGCAAGCCATGATGATCAAGGCCAGGCGGGCGCCAGCCTGCGCAGTGTCCTCATTTCCTCTTTGGTGCAAAGGGGGCAAGCGCGGGCGCGGAGTACCGAGGCATCAGGCAAAGGTTTCCATATCGGTGCAACGAGACCAAGACCAGTAGAGCGGCAGGACGGAGATCACCGTGGAGCCCAAGACGGCGTCATCCCCAGTGCCTTTGGCAGTCGAAGACCAACTTTAGTTAGGATAGCTTGTACTAGTTGTCCCCCTTCAAAATGTCCGTTGTTGGCTCCCTTCCCGCTCAATATTTGGGAAGAGGACCAGGGCCTCTATATATAGAGATAGCCACCATAGTAGAGGGCATCGAATCCTTCCCTGGTAGAACACCACACTAGCTCAAGAACACCTCTCGCGAGGTTGTTCTTCCTCTGTACTGTTCATCATCAGCACTAGAGGCAATCCACCACACCACACACTGGATTAGGGTATTACACCACAACGGTGGCCCGAACCAGTATAAACCTCGTGTCCCTTGTGTGTTCATCGTGTTAGCTTAGAATCGCGGCAAGGTTTTGGGGTAGGGATCGGTAGGGAGAAGATCTTCGTGCGCACCCCAGAGTTCGAACCTTAAGGGTCTTGCCGGAACCCGATATCCGACAGGTGGTTCTGCTCACCTCGCAGACCCCATCGAGGTAGCAAATCACTATTTTGATTACCTAGACGAACACCATATGGGGTTGCATGGTGGCGGCAGTGGCCCCAACCCCAACACCAACGCCGACACCGACACCAGCACTGGCACCGGCACCGACACCACCCCCGAGACTGGCAATGATGCTGTCATAGGCGGTAAAGCACCGAAGAAGAAGAGGACACGAAGACCAAACGAGTTTGGCATCGGACAAATTATGGTCACAGAGATGCACCCCAAGAAGTTAGAGCCAACGGCGCCAGAGGAAGCGCGCAAGTGCTGGGGCAATCAACTTGGATGCATCCTCAGGGAAACCACCAACATCAACGACGAGAAGTTGAAGCAGATACCACATATGGAGCACATGCTCCTAAAGAAGTTGCACAATAGGTTCATGTTCCCCAGCCAAGATGAAGGCAAATATAAAGAGCCGTGGGATGACATCGCCATGACAAAGATAAACGACAAGGCGATGGTGACGTTCACCAATGACTTGTCCTCCTGGAAAGTTCGGGTGAAAAAAGTGATTGCGAAGAATGAACCGTGGTCCAAGATTCATGCTGATAATCCGACAATAACGGCAGAGGACTTTGCAAAATTAAGGCGATAAAGAAGTTAAGGCAAAGTCGGAGAAAATGAAGGCACTCTAGGCCAGGAACACGCCTCCCCACCGCCTTGGAAGCGTGGTTACGAGGGGAAGAGGCACATATGGGCCAACGAGGACGCCGAACGTGAAAGTCTCGGAATCCCAGACCCCTTGGCGGAGTTCACTGACCCGCTGGAGCATGACTGGATCAGGGCCCGGTACAAGTGGGACAAAGTCAGAAATATCTTTTGCACGGACCCAAACACGAGGGAGTTCATGGGACTTCTGGTAATTGTTATATTACCACATTATCATATTAGCTTCCAATCAATTTGACTGCAAGTTTTGTCACATTAGTAAACCATCCACATTCCTTTTGCAGAAAGAGCATCCCCAGAAGGCAGCCAAAAGCGATGAGTCGTCACAGTCGTCGGTGAGGCCCAAGTGGGACACCCCATTCAACCGGGCCCTGAACATACTGAAAAAGGTCCCGGTGGACAAGCCACCGTCTTATGGATGTGTGCACGGTGTCGGAGATGGCGCCTCGTGGAAGACGTGCTACCCCGAGGAGCTAGAGGAAAGAAGGAAGAGACGGTTGGTCATCACTCAGGAGAGCATCGACGAGAAGGTCGCGATTGCGGTCAATAATACCAAAGCTGAGACCAAAGAAGACTTGGTCGGGGTAGTCAATGCAGCACTCACTGACGCGGTGGCCAGCTTGATTTCGGTAATTTTCAATTGGTCAAATAGCAATCCAAATGCACAACCGGAGGACTTTCCCCTTCCCAGCTTTGTCGAGAGCAATTCGGCGAACACCACAACACCAACACCTGCCCAAGCAACCGCAAAAGGTCCCGTTCCTATTCATAGCAGCCCGACCTCCATCTTTGGCATGCTCGGCGAGCCTTCGTCGCTGGCTGAGCTCGACGCCCTCATGGTAATTATGCGTCATACCCTTTTCACCAGCATATCTATAGTCTTCTGTTTCAGTTGCCTTTCAGATGTTTGACATCGCAGACATGTCTCCTTCGTAGGCCGACGACACCCCGTGCACCCTACTCTAGGACATCAAGGGCCAGAAGGTGCCTGTGGGAAAGGCAACCATCGTGAAGCCGAAGGACCGCATGTCCCACAACCGAGAGATGCCCGATTGCGTCTTCAAGGTTAACGTGGCCAGTGTCTTAGCGGGCTTCGAGGATTTGCCTCCTCCGATACCAGTCGATGACGACAACGAGACCCCTAAGATGATTGGCGCATGCAAGAACTGGTTCTTTCCTTCGCCGATGTCTATTCTTCGTCTCGAGGCACCCAGTATCACACCAACGCCATCTTCTCAAGAAGGTATGAACACCACCCCACCTACCAAATTACCTGTACCTGTCATGGCGGATGATGGTAGCGTACGACGCGAGGGAGAGCCTACATTAGTGCCAGATCATGTCGCCCCCGCTATCGAAGAAGCAAATGTTGATGATGACATGGAGGATGATGATGATGACCCAAACAAGTATTTCAATACCGCCTATGATGGATTGATGGCTCAAGACGCCGAAGACTAAGGCTATGAGCATGGAGATGATGACTTGATGCTGCCTCATTTTCCGGAGCCAGAACGTCCTAAGGAGGAATGCAAAAAGTCTCACTTCAAGCCATCCTCGCAGGAGACGCCTCCAGATGCCGCCTCTACCCAGCAATCCCCCGAGCCCGTCCACTGTTTAGCCCGACGACACTGGTGGTTAGGGAAGGTATGGTGGGCTCACTACCGCCACCCACCAAGAAGCAAAGGAAGAGACCGCCCAGGAAAGGCCCTAAAGGCGCCATAGATGCTTCAATCAGCCAGCCACCTCTAAACCCCCGGGTGGTAGACAGAATACCTGTTGAAGGTAAGATGCGTTTCCATGTCGCCGGTGAGCCGATCCTACCTGCCAAAGCGCTAGATCACATACTGAACAATGATCTAAAGAGACTCCATGAAGATGTGCTGGCCAGAGAGAAAATCCTTCTGATCGTGAAAGATCCAGGATACCCGCTTTATGCGGCTCAGGTGTCGGGTGGGAAGTTGTACATCAATACCTGGCCCGCGAATCAGTTCATCCTGCAATTTGACTACATCTACAACATGTTCCACATGACCAAGCTAGATTTCCAGTTCATCCGCATGTATGCACTGTATCTCAACTACTTCATCAGGATGGAGAGCATAAAATATATCTGCGACGCGGACTCATACTATATGCACGAGAGCTTCTTGGCAGTTTGCAAAGAGCACCGTGACTATGCGAGCAAGTACCTCGGCGAATTCATGATCGCTAATAAGGACAAGGAAGCGATTCTCCCGCCTTATCATCCCTCGTAAGTCATCCTCGCGTATCCTTTCGTACGTGTTAATCATTCCTTTGCAAGCATGGAGGCTAATTTGAGGTGTACTTAATTTGCACAGCGGGGGCGGCGCCGTCGTCATCGTTCTGTACCTGGAATACTCTCATGCTATGTACTTGGACTCATTGAAGAACCTCAAGAAAAGGGATTACACACACGTAAAGATTGTTCTCGATAGTGCCCTGTTAACCTTCAGCCTGTCTGGTGGATATATCAAGGTGAAAAGGCATAGGAAGACCGGGCTAGTTTTCCACCATATGACTGACTTCTGCTGCATCCAGCAAGTGCACAATAGTAGGGCTGATGGATTCTACCTCATGCATCACCTGATGGAGTACAGAAGGGATAATCAACGCCTTCGCATGTCAGCTACTATCGAAGATGCCAAGATTGTCAGCTGGGCCACAAGCATAGGAAAGACACCGGATCATCGAATCCGAGCTGAGTTTTATCAGTACAGTGTGAACTTGCCCAAGTGATCATGAAGCAAGTCCTCGAATGGGGATGTTCTACCATGGGCCAGTCACGCGGGTTGATGTCCGAGCACTGCTAGTCGCTCAGCATCTGGACCTGAAGACTTTCACGAAGCTCGGGTGCTTCCTCCCTGGCTATGAAGATTGGAACACCGACATGGAGGACTAATTGTCAATGACAATGTGATGTAACTAAACCGTGGTCCTGAACTAGCGTGCCGTATCACTACTGTCTTTCTATGGAAAAACTTTGAAATTATGCACGGCGAAACTATGTGATGTAACTAAACTATGGTCCTGAACTAGCGTAGATCGCTCTAGTTAATTAGTTTGGGTATGAGGAACTTCGTCATTTATGTTTACTATTGGTTGCTTTTATTTTGCTAATGATGCATCTTTGTTTTATGTTGCATATTATCGTTCAAATCATCAACACACGATGCAGGTACCTAGACCAGAGATGGTGAAGGACTACTACACCGTGTACGTTGGGAAGGTTCCAGGAGTCTACGACCACTGGCCAGCCGCTCAGGCCCACATGCACAAGTACCCGGGTGCTAGCCTCAGAGGGTTCGACACCAGAGCCGAAGCGGAAATAGTTACTTGAGGTGGACACTCCAGCATGAGCAGGGGCGGGACCGCCGGTACTACATAGTCGCGCTCTTCCTCATGCTGATCGCTCTTCTCTTCTACATCATGGTGTAGATAGAGATGATGAAACTTGTGGGTGTGCCATGATCATGCAGTTGCACTTATTCGACACATGACATGATCGCACTTATGTATCACTATTTTCGAGATGTGATGATATTTGTGTTGAATGATGATGATGGTATGACGAGACTACTGTATGTCTATGATATGTAAGAATAGTGTATGTCTAATATGATGTGATGAAACTATTGTATAGAGCCTATATAAATACATCACAAATACGTAGAGGGTGCAAATCTGTGAAAGCAGAAATATTAGCAGTAGAGTTGGAAAATACTTACCAGTAGCGCAGGCTTAGCAGCAGCGCGTCATATGAACACGCGCTATAGATAGTTATCAGTAGCACTGGACAGGGAAGCGCTACTGCTAACAATACTTACCAGTAGCACTGTCCATACCAGCGCTATTACTAGGGTTTAGTTATAGTGCGACAGCAGTAGCGCTGGGCCCAGCGCTACTGCTATGCATATTTCAAGCGCTACCACTAGGGTTTTCCCTAGTAGTGAACGGTCAACTTTGAATGGAGACAGGAAGTATATCTTATCTTGACGAATGGTGGTCTTCGGCTGCAAAGGTCCTGGCCATCACACAGCGGTGGGCTCAGCGATGACATCCGTCCTGCGGAGCTCGTGACCGTGGTCTCGTTGCCCCGGAAGGGAAACCTTTGGGGCCTCCCTTGGGAACCCACGCTTGTCTTTGTCTCTTTAGCACCAAAGAGAAAACTGTCCCTCCTGCGCCCGCTGGCGCCCGCCTGGCCTTGGTCGTCACGGCTCACGTCATCTTAGGCCTCATGAGACGGGAGGTCTGCACAGAAAACTCCACTCCTCGGGAGACAGCCTGGGGAAGCATTCCTTGGGAGGTCTCGGTGCCACTCCCCTTGCGGGGGTCACCCGTGAGGTCTTCAAGTTGGGCTGTACCGGGCCATCGAAGGCGCCGCGCGCTGGGCTGCAGGCAGGCAAGCCTGGTACCCCCATTCCTAGAACGCCGACACGTTGGTCATGTAGGGCCTTAGCACGACGACTTCACGAGTGTCTATTACAAGTTATGCCCGACTCCGACATGGGGGAGGGGGGCAATGACAGCGGCGCGCCTTCAGCTTGCTTCAGTGTGTGTTGTCATCAGTAGGTGGTCTAGGCCTTCGCCAGGGCGACCCGATGTCACCTATGCTCTTCATTCTGGCCATCGATCCTCTGCAACTTATGTTTCGGGCGGCTTCCCAGGCCGGGATCCTCAAGCCCATCAGGGCGCGGATGGCCTCCTGCAGGGTTTCTCTCTATGCAGACGATGCGGGCATCTTCGCTAACCCGGTCAAAGAAGAGATCGACGCCATCGCTAGGATACTGGCCTGTTTTGGGGATGCATCGGGCCTCGTCACAAACGTCAGCAAGACCGAGGTGTTCCCCATTCGCTGTCAGGACATCGATCTCCCCGCAATCCTCTCAGCCTTCCCGGCCAAGCTGGCCTCGTTCCTTGGTCGATACCTAAGTCTCCCACTACATACCAGGCGGCTCAAAAGGGTTGACCTCCAACCTCTTCTAGACAAGGCAATGGGCCGGTTGCCGGGCTGGAAGGGGAAGAACCTGGCGCGACCGGGCAGGGTCTCCCTTGCAAAGTCCGTATTGTGCGCCATCGCAAATCATCACCTCACTGCGCTCTCGCTTCCCACTTGGGCAATCCAGAAGCTTAGTAAGATCACTCGTAACTTCATCTGGTGTGGGGAAGACTCGGAAAACACGTCTGGCGGACATTCTCTGGTCAACTGGAAGACTGTCTGCCGGCCTAAGCCCATGGGGGCCTGGGAATCACTGACCTCGAGAGATTTGGTCGGGCGCTCCGTCTGCGCTGGCCTTGACTTATGTGGACTGATCCTGGCCGCCAATGGGTGGGCTCTGCGGTGCCCTGCAATGAGATGGATATGGCGCTCTTCAGGGCTTCTACCACCATCTCCTTGGGCAATGGGAGAAAATCCTTATTCTAGCACGACGACTGGACAGGACGGGGCCCCCTGTCCCGGGCCTTCCCGGAGCTGTACAAAATTGCCACCAGGAAGAGGAGAACTGTGATGAAGGAGCTCCAGGAGGAGAACTGGATCAGATCGGTGGCCCGTCTTTCATCGCCTACCCATCTGCAGGAGTTCATTGCCCTCGCATCAGCTATCTCTCAGGTTGAGTTGAACCCGGACCAGGAGGACTCCATCACTTGGCGGTGGACACCAAATGGCATTTACTCTGCTGCTTCGGCCTACGCGGCCCAGTTCTCTGCATCCTATCCCAGGTTTTCCCCAGCCAAGATTTGGGAGGCACACGCTGAGCCAAAATGCAAGTTCTTCGCCTGGCTTGTGCTCCACGGAAAATCCTCACGGCCGACATGCTAGCCGTTCGTGGCTGGCCGCACGACCCTCGCTGCCCTCTTTGCCTTGGGGCACCGGAGACGGCCACACATCTCTGTAAGGACTGCCCGTTTGCCGCCGCAGTTTGGTCTCACGTCCAGGTGTGGACGGGAGAGGATTCTGGGGCCACGCCCACGTTGCCCCCTTCGATGGGAATTTCGGACTGGTGGGATTCGTTCACCACCAATTTGCCCAAGGACGACGGAAGAAGGCGGAGCGGCCGCTTCCTTTACACCATCTGGAACATCTGGAAGGAGCGAAACCGACGCATCTTCAATGGAACTCGCCTCACGCACCTAGAGGTAGCAGCTATTGCCTTCGACGACATCAAGCAAAGGACTTTGGCCTTTGGCCGAGCACAGGTGGCAGCCGGTATCGGTTGATTAGTTCCTAGGGGTTTTTGTCCGGTTTCTCTCAGAAAACCGGAACACTCTTGTACATAAACTTTATTCTCCTTCTTATATGAAAAGGCAGTGCTCCTGCCGGTTCCTCAAAAAAAAAGTAGGTGGTCTACGAATCTGGATGTAATTTTTATATTTCTGTTGTTCGCTGTACTGTCATGATTTTTTTTAGCTTTGTACGGTCATCATTGAATATGAATAGATCGAAAGTTTCGAAAAACCCATACATCTTTCTATTGCCCTTTTTCTTTACTGAAAATGGATCATTCTCAATGATTTACAGGGACGCACATCTTTCTCATTTTTAACCACTGTATGTACGCTATGTCGGGATTTTCGTCGTTGGCTCTCGGTCGTCTCTCCTTTCCTCGGGTACATCCATAACGACGGGCCGCTTTCCCATTGCCTAGTTAGCATTATTATGATTTTACCCCGCAAAAAAAAGCATTATTATTATTTTGCAAAAAAACCTACTCCATGCGTCCCATAATATAAAACATTTGTAACACTACACTAGTATCAAAAAACATCTTATATTATTTATCCTAAAAAACACCTTATATTATGGGACGAAATAGTAGTTAACAAATTAGTTGTCCATTTCGAGAGTGGATGTCAGAACTGATCATCGTTTATTTTCCTTTTGTACGAACATGAGATCCAGCTAGCTAGCCATGCGAATCATGCTTCAGTGTGGCACCCTTGATTATTTTCGGCGTGTGTAAACTGGAAAGAACATACTATATGTTTCGCATGCATGTGATCGTCATGCATCTACTCCCCCTTTAACAGGCTGCTGCATGCTGCTGGCTTTCAATGCATTCCGTGCCCATGCATGTGACAGCGGCCTTTTCTTTGTCATTTCACGATTGGAAACGCATATTGTCGCGTAATAGTATTTGCTTTTCTGATGTGCTCTCGACCCTTTAGAATTTTGTTAGTTGTATGTAGCTAATTTCTCCATTGATTCTGGAGTTGAGTGGCCGTAATGGCGCGTGTTTTCCTAAATTATCTCATGTTCATTATGAAAACTACAATGTGCATCACATTGCGACCATTTTAGTCAACTATGTTTAGTGAGCATAACAACTAAGCCACAAATACCGGATAAAAGTATTTACCTTAGGAGAAAGTCAGAGTATCTACAGCCGAACACCCCAAGTTGAACGGACATGCGGCCCGATTAGTGCCCGGTCAGAAAAACATGACCCAGCCGGCCTCCCTAAACTGGCCCTATACGTCTAGACTGCGCGGCACCATTCATACCCAGCTCAAATCCAGGGCATGTATGGGGAGGCCCTGACCCGTCCGCCACATCGAACCGGCCCATGATGGCCCACCTAGACACCACAAATATCTCCAACCGGACGAATCCTAACCCGGTCGAAGCACATTGTCCACTCCGCTCTTCACTCTCGTCTCTTCCTCTCCTTGCCCCATCTGATGTTGATCTCCGACAGCGCTGCACCGGCGGCGCATCCGGCAGCGACGACCCCATTGATTGGGAGTTGTTGCAGCACAAGGCAGAGGTAGACGATGACACGAAGCTTGTCGTGCGCATCGCGTTGTGCCGGTTGCGGCTGGACATAGGCGTTGTACCGGTTGCGGCTGGACCCATCGGCTAG
>NC_041389.1:419171796-419205436 GCF_002162155.2 Triticum dicoccoides | reverse complement strand
TGTGCATTGGTAGGATGATTTTGGGGGGGGGGGGTGAGTGGGACGGCTACGGAGACAACTAAATGAGGGATGACCGGTTATAGACCAGGGCCGCGTCGGGGAGCGTCTGTGGACGTTCGGGGGCAGATTAGATAGGTCTGGCTATAGATGCTCTTAATTAAGATTTCATCACCTCTACTCATTGCGGCACTACAACTCCCATCGATGTAAATGCAACCCTTTGGCCCTTTGAGTAATGCATTTAGGTGGGGACCCTCTACCCGTGGTGATTGCTCAAAAAACTTGACATGAGTAGCATGTTCATTTTAGAATTTATGAAAATGCCATGGGAAACTCGAGCAAAGCGGACCATTGACAAACCAATTATCTCCCCAAAACATAGTCGTTTCACTTTGAACAACAATCTTAGTTGGAGGAAGGCATCCTTAACCTTCATTAGACTATTCTAACAAGGGGGTATGGGGTTAATCTTTACCAAAATAAAGGTTCTGGCCCAAATAGGGTCTATCTCATTTTAATATTTACCAAACAACAACCTGGTAAGTATTTTGAAGAGTCATTTGGTTGTGGAGAAATTATTCTTAAGCAGAAGCATGTACGTCTAAGCCCCTTGGTCTTGTAGTGTGTAAAGAATTCCCCATCTGCCTAGCCATTCTCTTTTTTCCATCATTGGACCGCTAAAAAAGATTCATACAAATCAAGGTGTTTTCACACACTTAATGTTTCTAGAAAGGACATTATGTAAGCCAACAAGTTATTTGACACAATAGGGTAAGTTCGCATCATTGCAACTATTCAACCTTCTCTCATATGTCCCCCCTGTTCTATCCCTCCACGTCAGTCACCTTGTTTTTTCGTATAGTTATGAGAGTTACCAATATACCTGAAGGGAAAGGTACCTTGTTTTTTCAGCGTATTTGATTTCATTCTCATTGCTTCTGCAATGATGATAATATCCTATGAATTCAAAAAAAATCACTTTTGTGTAGCGATGAGGAGATGGATGGGGATGGAGGGAGGTAGGCACTCACGTGATGTCCACGATGGAGACCCAATGCGTCGGCGGCGGGCTTAGGTACATCGACACACAATACACAACGATGTTCCCCGGCTCCGTCTTGACCACAGCGCACCTTGGAATGCAGCTTGATAAGTAGCGAGACGCATCCCCTCTATACACCCACATAGATCACCCGATAGCGCAATGGGTATCTGATATGTGTCCAACCTATCCACTTTTCCAAACACTTTCGCTCTTGTTTTGGGCTCTTATTGCCATGATTTAAGTGATGCTAACCCAGACCGATGTTGTTTCAGCAGAACAACCATGGTGTTGTTTTTGTGCAAAAATATAAGTTTCTCGAAACCGGATGGGGATTTTTGGAGAATTATTTTAGAATATATAAAAATACTAGAATGAAGAAATGATGCAGAAGAGCCATAGGGGGCAGAAGAGCAGGGGGCATGGCCACCCCCTGGCCACTTCAACTGGGCTTGTCGGGCCCCTGGCCACTGCCTTGACCTATCAAGTGCTATAAATTCACCTCTTTGGAGAAAAAAGGGAAATAAAGTTTCATCATGTTTTACGATACGGATCCGCCATCACCTCCTGTTCTTTGTGAGGGGCCCTAGTCTGGAGTCCATCTGTGGCTCCGGATAGAGGGATTCATCGCCATCGTCATCACCAACCCTTCTCCATCAACAATTTCATGATGCTCACATCCATGTGTGACTAATCTCCTTGTAGGCATACTGTAGGTAGGTGTGATTTGGATTAGATTTCGTATGTAATCATGTTAGACTTGTTGGGGCTTGATCCCAAGTATCCATTATGTTCTGAGATTAATGTTGCTATGACTCTGCTATGCTTAATGCTTGTCACTAGGGCTCGAGTGCCATGATTTCAGATCTGAACCTATTATGTTTTCATGAATATATTTGTGTTCATGATCTTACCTCCAAGTTGTATGTACCTATTATTGTTTTGAACCCTAGACCCAAAGGCGACATTAATTTGGATACTCTACGGGGATGACTATAATTTGAGGAGTTCATATATTCACTATGTGTTAATGTTTGCTCCGGCTCCCTATTAAAAGGAGTATTTTAATTACCCTTAGTTTCCATTAGGACCCCGCTGCCACGGGTGGGTAGGACAAAAGATGTCATGCAAGTTCTTACCGCAAGCACATATGACTATATATGAAATACATGCTTACATATATGATTGATGAATTGGGGCTATTCTGTATCGCTCTATGTTGTGATATTTACATACTGAATTTCATCTGAACGTCCCATCGCTACTCCATCTCTAAGCTTCACTGCTATTGTCTTTGCTACGGTTACTACTGCTCTACTTGCTACAAACTTTTATGGCACCCCAATCCGCATGGAACCGGGGGCCTTCGCATGTCAGCCCAGCATAACACCTGATGCATGACAGGTACATGATACATCATTCCAGCTACAAATACATTCATCAATTACATGACATAGGGCATTACATCATTGATGAATACAATGTGTGGCATATCTCTAAGGTTATCTAAATTGCGGCGGAAGGCTTGATTTGGCGGCTTGACACCCTGGCTAGGCTGCAAAACTCACAGGACTGGCAAGGTTACGGACTAGCACGACAAGTCTCCTCCTGCAATCTGGCCACGTGCAAGGCTAGGTGAGTACTTTGAATGTACTCGCAAGACAACCAAATACATAGCATCCATAGCATCCAAACAAGCAGATAACAAAGTACGTGCCGAGCGCATGCAAGAATTTACCTCGTAACAAGAACTAAGCATGGCATGATATTAACAAGGGACATGGATCAAGCTAAGCATTGACATTTCATAGCATAACATGGCATCTCAAGGCATAGCATAGCATATCATAACATGGCATATCTTGGCATTTCAATCATAGCATGGCATGGCACAGATGTATCTACAAGACATGGATACATGCATGAAACTATGCTGAAAGTAAGCTATCATTTAACTCCCATGGCGAATGAAAGTATACTGTTCATTAATCACTTACTCTGCCACTACCCCTCGGGGCAACTCATGACTCACCGAGATCTCATCTCGTGATCATGCCCGAAACAAATATGTGAGTTCTCGCGACTATCCCATAGTCCGAGTCACCACATTCTTCATAGCACATTAGTTATAAAATTATTTATATCAGATTTATCCTCCATTTCGAACAAGACCCGATAGTGTGACCTAGTACGAACTTGTGCCCATGACCGAGGACGCGGCTATCGATAGATTAAACACACACACTCTACAGAGGTTAGCACACTGTACCCACATCACAGAACCCATGGCCTCGTACTCACATTCGAGTGGACCAACGGAGTTTCGACAAAACCGATCTAATGTCATGACACTCTCCCGGCCACTCCGACCAACTCCCCTTTTGGATCAGTCCTAGGTGGCCCCAATGTCACCTCATGACACCCAAGGACCATCGTTGTGGCAAAACAAAAACGGTCCCAAACGGGGACAAAAGCGTGCAAAAAACTCGGGCCCACAAGGCTTATACCGGCCTACCTGATCAGGGTAGCGCACACGTATAACCTTCCCTAGTTGGAGGCACCGGCGGGAGGCATAACAATCGACCGCACTAGGGCCTTTCCATAACAGGTAAATGTGGTTGCACTAAGAAAAGCCCGGTTCGGTGGCACTATAAATTGATCCCATCGATGACCCAGGAGGTTATTATTATTAAGTCATTTCTAACCACTCCATCACTACTAGGAAAAAGCCTATACACAGAATCTTACCAGCAGCACGCTTTAAAATAAGGCCTTGCTGCTACGTAGCAGTAGCGCGTGCAAACATAACTCGCTGCTGAAATAAATATAGCAGTAGCGCGCCCGCTCTAAGACGTGCTACTGCTATAATTCCCACGATGCCGCCGTAAGGCTAGTTCTAGCAGCAGCGCGTTATCACGAAGAATGCTACTGCTATGGATCATAGTAGCAGCACATTTCACCAATATGCGCTACTGCTAAGTTTACTACAAAAATTTAGTCCCACCTCGCTCCGTGAAGAGAGTTTCTACCACCTTAAATATGTTACTTGTCAAACTTTGACAAGCACTTGGTCTTCATTGAACTCTATGTGTAGAATTTGTGGCCACAATATGAGTCTTCACCGGTTCCTAAACCAGTGAGGACTCATATTGACAAATCAGATTGTACACAAAAAGATCATTGATGATCAATGTATTTTTGAAGTCTATTTTTACATGCTGACACATAGCAGTAGCGCTTTCTTTGTGAAAGGCGCTACTGCTAGGTAGTTTAGCAGTAGCGCATATCTCTATAGCGTGCTACTGCTAAGCCATTCCATCTCCCACCCCCTCTCCTTTATCTGATCCACTACACTCACACACTCACTGGATCTCCCCCTCAAGCCCCCGCGCCGGTCCTCCCCCGTCGCCCCTCCTCCCTCTGCGCCGCTGTCACCTCCTCCACCTTGTTGGACTCGGTACCGGCCTCCTCCTCCGTCCTCCATCCACTCCCCGCTGGCCGGCCGCTCCTCGCTCAGCCTTCCTCCTCCGTCCTCCCTCCACTCGCCGCCAGCCGGCCCCTCCTCGCTCCTCCTTCCTCCTCCGTCCTACTCTCTTCTCCCTCCTCGAGTCGCCCCTCCTTCTCCCTCCTCCCTGCTACATTTTGATTTAGTTGATATGATTTAGTTGATTTAGTAGGCTAGTTGATTTAGTTGATTTAGAACATTTTGATTTAGTGGATTTAGTAGGCTAGTTGATTTAGTTGATTTAGTATGCACCATTTTATTGTTATTTTTTCTGTACATGGATAGGTAGATGCTTTTGTTTTTTTGTAATAAGTTACTTTTTGGCAAAATGTGGTGGTACCTTGTCATCTAATATGTTACTAGATCTTAGGATTATAATTGTCCATCAAATTGCTTCTCGCGGAAGAACCAAAAATATCACATGCTACTGTTTTTCTTTCCTATGAAGTGGATCGTTAATCCTTTGCTCATATTGCTTTAGGGAAAATTGCACCACCACCACCACTACTATGTCGACTGTGCAAGTCAAGGTGCGCCAGCAGCCTTGCAACTGGCAAGCTGTTCGGCATCTACTTCCAACCGAGTTTTCGTCATCCGGCGGTAAGAAATTAGATGACATGTAACAACTATTTTATTTTTAGTGTTGGCATTACTGCATTGTGTCATGTTGCTTATTTTACACAGATCGTCCCATGCAATGTGAGGTTGAAATTCAACAAGCTGACAGGAGACATTGTGACATTTGAGGCTCCTGGGGGGCGTACACTATGGAGGTCGAGAAAGGACGCAATATGTCGCAGATTGGAGGAGATGGATGGGCCCGTTTTCTCGCCCGCATGCGTCTTACTGGTGGTGAGTTGACCAGCTTCTCCTTTAGAGCAGAAATACCCAAGATGGCTGTCATTTATCTCAACCTGGTGGAAGATGATGAAGATGACAAAGATGATGAAGATGATGAAGATAATGAGGACCCACTCGATGAAGATGATGATGACCCACTTCACGAAGCCATCATAGCTCAAAGAATGAGGCTGAGCGAGGAGGAGGTGTCCAACCTATGGGACATAATTCCACCACAGTTGACTTTGTCGGGGTGCCATTCGTGACCCGCCTAACAAGTACCATGGTTGATCGACATGATATGGTATGTTATACTTACAAATGCAAATTATCTGATGAAATACTTAGTGTAGAGTCCAATGATATGGTATGTTGTGTGGAATCTAGTCGATGATATGTTTTAGTGTAGAGTTCGATCACATGCTTATTAGTGTAGAATCTAAGGAACTATTAATAGTGTAGATAATCCATATATACTTATTTGCAAGAGTATGTGTGAATTGATATGTTTTTCTTATTCAGAAATTGGCAAAGAGCCTATCTGTGAGTTATGGTATCGAGCCTGATGAAGAAGGCTCAACTGGACTACGCCTTACTGCAAGGGGCTCCGTCACAACCTGTACTTACCGCATGGACACGGACGGTCGCACACACTTAAACTCGGTTGGGTGGAAGAAATTCCTCGATGGCAAGAATCTTCATGTTGGACAGGCCATCCTAATTACTATCAGGAACACCAACCGCCCAGGCTTGAGGATGATGATTGTCTTCGATATCATCTAGAACTACATATGTGTGTGTGGCTATATCATCTAGAACTATATATGATGATCGTCGTCGATATCATTTAGAACTACATCTAATGATCGTCGTCGATATCATCTAGAACTACATATGATGATCGTCGTCGATATGACCTTGTACTGCTTGAGGATGCATGTTGACTATGCATGAAATTGTTATCTAGTACTCCCTTCGTTCGAAATTACTCGTCATGGTTTGAACTAAAACCACGACGAGTAATTTGGAACGAAGGGAGTACTACCTAGTACTTATAATGGTTTACGAATTTGATATCTAGTAGTACCTAGTATCTGAAAATTGCAGTTTATTGAAACCGAAAGGGTAAGGGGGACAATGGGAAAATGATGAAAGATATAGCAGTAGCGAGGGACAACGAAATCGCTACAGCTAACTAATAGTAGCGCATTCTGCAAAAGCGTTGCTGATATCGTCAACAGTAGTAGCACGGGTGCGGACCGTGCTACTACTATAAGTTAGATGTAGTGCCTTATTAGTAGTGCGGCCACCCGCGCTGCTGCTAGCCTCAAAACCCGCGCTATTACTAGGGTTTTCCCTAGTAGTGCATCATTATCAACATTTTGAGCAATATTAACATGAATGCATAAATGAGCATGTAAGACAACCAAATAATACCAAGCTTCTCAAGTGGACAGCTATAACATAGGAGGCAACGCAATACATGATACAAGCACATCAAAACTATAACATAATCATTATAGCACTGATAAACATGGCATGAGACTAGATCCAAAATATCAATATGTTATTATTACTAAAAGTATTTTAGCTAACATGGCAAAAGATATCATGAAGTAAAGGCATGACAAGGCAAGCAATACCAACACATACCATAAGTGGTATAAATGCAAACCGAAACATGATAAGAATATACTACAGGTACACACACACACAGGGCACAAACAAAGTCATAATGCAAGTCCAGGGCTCATGATAAGAGGTTTGTTTGCCTGGGAGTCAATGAATGCTCTGGGAAGAAGTGCGATCACCTTGCGGAGTAATTGCGGGAAAAAGAATTCCTCTTAGAGGGGCTGGATATAGGGCAAGGGCAAAAATGGGTATTTTTGGAATGTGCCAACATTATGAAAATAATACCATCTGAAAGGGCTCGATGAACAGAGAACGTGAGCGCTGGAATCACGTCAATCGGAGTTAGGTTGCAAAGTTGTGGCCATTCGTTTATTAGACACAAAACAAACAGAAAATTGTACGTTTCTGTCCTTAACGGGCGATCGTTAACAAAGTTGCAATTTCAGCGTGGTCAGCTGAAAACAGAAGGCGTATTTTGCACAAATACGCTTTTATCGCAGAGAGCTGGCTTATGTTGGAAGGCGCCTCCACTTATCCGACGTGGCGGTTGGGCCACACCCTCCTTTCGCTGACATGTGGGGCCGACACCTCCTTCGCTCTCATCCTCCTCTTCTTTCTCCTCCTCCTCTGTTCCCGACTCGGCGGCGAGGGCGTCCAGCTCCGACGCGGCCCCGGTGCTCCGATGAGCTGCAGGGTCGGGCGACGGCGAGGAAGAGGTCGCCGACGTGCACCACACCCAGAAGAGGGTAACACAGGTGACGGGGGTGATTGAAAGTGCGGCAATGAGTGGCGACAGAGGAAGGCGGGGCTCGGTGATTGTGGCGGCGCTGCCGGGGAAATGGGCAGGAGATGAGCCAGGGAGGATCACCGGAGAGTGGCGCATCTCGGGGTAAGGTTTATGATCATCGGGGATGGAGGGATGGAGGAATGCGAAGGAGAGATGGTGGCCGAGGGCAGCGAGCGTAGCTAAATTGTGGAGCTCTGGCGAGGGATTCGGCCGGGCGTGGGTACTGGAGTGCTCCAGAGGGAGAGGGGAGAAGGCTGAGAATGTTGGGGCTGCTCGGGAGGGTTCGGGTTGCGGCTTTATAGCCGAGGCGAGGAGCACCCGAGCCGGTTGCTGTCGGGTGAGTCCGGTCGAGGATCTGTCATGCTTAGAGGTCACGGGGGGAGAGAAGGCGATGAGGTGGAGCGGATAAAGGTCACGGAGCAGCACAACACCAAGGCGCATGGGGTAGAAGAGGACAGGGAGGAGGAAGACGACGTTCTCACAAGGTCATACTGTGCGGCGACGGGGACGCCTTGTCGGGGAAGAAATCAGAGGGGGAGAGGGGTCCAGGGGGAAGGGGGTATTGAGGGGGAGCTGTTGGACATGCTTCGACAAGTCAGGGTTGGTCGGAGCAGGCTTGCCGGCGAAAACAGTGGCTAGACCACCGTTTTGGCTGGCACCACCCGTGGTCACCACCGACAAGGCGCATCCTAGCCTCCTCCTGGTTGCCCACTCATATCTACAGGGTGGCTCACTGCTCAAATAAAGGAGAGACGTGATACTGGAACCAGCTAGAAGGCACCATTGATTGAGGAAATTGCTAGGACAATTTCGAAAAGGCAACTATTTTATAAGGATACTGGTCAGTGCAGAGCTTCATTAGGCATGGGATTGGGATGAGAGTTGTCATCTACTAAGGTGACCATTGTTCCAAAATATCAGGCCAAGAGGATGAGACTAGAAGGTACTTGCTGTGTAAAGTACCAAACTGGCCAGAAATGCAAATGAGGGTGCTGGGGGAAAATGGCTAGATGGAATGAGCGGAATTTTTGTGTATACCAATGATTTCAGATATATAATGAGCAGGTAAAATTTTAGCTCACTTGGATACTCCATGAAGGTACTTCCTTCACAAAGTGAGAATCTGGTCAAAAGGTTGAGAAAATTGCAGAGGAAGATTAGGTGAATGTATTGAGCTTGATTTTGGTTTGCATAAGTGATTTATTAATATGAACCACCCTGCAAATTTTCAGCTCGGAAGGATTAAGGAATCCAGCACTTCCTTCACAAAGTTTCAGACAAGCCAGAAACTTGCATTGGATCATGTGCTCAAATTTTGAACTGTGGAACAAGGGTTTTGGATGGAAATGATGAAGATATAGTAAGGACAAGCTCCACAAATTATTTGGGAATTTTCCTGGCTTTAAAAATGGTAGCTCCTTTAGAAAGTGCCCAAATTGAAATATTGGCTCTAAATAGGAAAATGCAATTTCCCTTACTTAATTATGGACAATATTTTTATTAGAGCTCAATATGGTGACAAAGAATATCTCCACAAGTTTTCAGGAGCTTTGGAGACAGATATATATTTTCCTGGATTTAATTCCTTTAAACAACAGAAAAAGGAATTAATTTGAAATAAAAATATTGCAAATGACTTGGCAATATTTTTGCATGTCCAGGGTTTATGGGTGTAGGAGGATCTCTGAGAATATTGAGAGGATCAACAGAGCAAATAAAGAAATGAGGGATCCATTGTAATCACAAAGGCAAGATTTGAAATGCCAAATATTGGAATTAGGGTTTGAATGGTTTTGAGATGATGCAAATGAGATCCTGCCCCACCTCAAAGGCATAGACAAGGTTTTGAAAGGTTGAAGATTGCCTGGATTTTTAGAATCATCCAGCAAACTCCTGGGAAAGATTTTGAGAAAGAATGGCAGGAAGGAATAACAACGCAAAAAGTGATAACCTAGTTTTTTGGGCTATTACAACTTTCTACTATTTTGCTGCTATCGTTACTTTCTCACTATTGCTATCACCACTGTCATATTATTGTGCTATTGTGTCTGACATATTCTCCAAATGATACTTGTGATGATGCTTCTACTTTGCTTGATAATACGGTTCCACTTGGTGAATTACTTGATGCTCATATTGCTAAAGCTAAAGAAATTGAAACTACTGAAAATATTGAATCACCTCCCACACCTAGCACTCCTATTATAAGTAAAATATTTGATGTGCCTAAATCATATACATTTGTTTAGGAGTTTACAAGAGAGTTTATGGCCTTGATGGTAAGAATGATTTAGAAGGTATCATGGCTATAATTAAAGAAAAGGCTGTGAACAAAATAATGAAACTTGATCCTAAATTTGTTACATCTCCCATCATTATTGATGATAGGAATTATTAATTCTCTGTTGATCCTAAACTTATTACTTTGGTAGAGTCTGATCCTTTTCACGGTTATGAATTTGAAAATTTTATTCCAAACCTAACTAAATTGAATGATATTGCAACCTTGTTTGCTCAAGAGGAAAAGATTCAATACAATTATATACTTAAGTTATGTCCTTTCTCATTAAAGGGTGATGCTAAAGCATGGCTTAATAATTTTGTATTTGTTGTGTGCGTAATCCCCGGGATATGATCTATTATTTTCTTGGGAAATATTTTCCTACTCACATGAAACAAGGTGCCTTGCAGGAAATTTACAATTTCAAACAACCTGAGGAGGAATGTCTCCCTCAAGCTTGGGGAGGCTTCTCACATTACTTAGAGATTTTCCAGATCATCCTGTTAAAAATAATGGAATTCTTGATATCTTTTACAATGGACAAACCATTGAATCTAATGACTACCTAAATAGATTTGCTCATTGTCACGGAGAGGACAGTTGAGCCAGCTCAAGAATTATTGAATAACTTATTGAAAAATGCCGATGATTGGACACTTCCTAAACCAACACCAAAGAAGAGAGGTATTCTATCTCTCAGTTCTGAAGATATGCAAGAAGCTAAGAAATCTATAAAGGAAAAAGGTATTAAAGCCGAAGATGTGAATAATTTATCTCCTACTGAAGAAGTCAATGGACTTGTTCCTCCAAAAAAATGGTAGTAGAGATACATTATCTTTATCAGTTTAATGAAGGTGATATTCCATATAATAAGTCTCCAAGTCAATGTTTAGATGAATTTGATAATTTTGTTGTTAAACAACAAAACATTAATACGCAGATAAGTGATGAATGGAAGCACAATATCATTATTATCGAACGATCGAGTGATGTGCTAGTTAGAATTTCTAGTGATGTTAAAGTTGTATGTCAGCACTTTTCGATGGTTCACACTCATCTTGAATAAGTTTCTAGATCGCACCATGATTTGTTTAGGGGTGGTAAATTTACTCAGGATCCTTTGTATCTTGAGGCGGTCCACCCTACTCCATAAACTTATCTTGAATAACTTTCTAGTTTAGGAACTAGAGGTGGTAAATTTCAGGATCCTTTGTAACTTGAAGGTCATCCTAAAAGGACTAAACAAGATTCTCAGGTTGTCAATGATAGCAAACCTAATTCACCAAAGAATAAGAAAAAGAGGAGTAAAACTAAAAGTGTGCATGCTTCAAGTGAATCTGTTATAGATAAACCTGTTGAGAATCCTAATAATGTTTCTATTTCTGATGTTGAAATTCAAGATGGTGAAGAGCATGTGTCTGGTGATATGATAATGAGAATGTTCATAAAGATGTAGCACCTAATGATAATAATAAATCTAAAAAAGATGTAGAAGTAGAACCTAAAGTTGAGCTTGATGACCCACCTCCTAAAAATAAAAGATATGATAGAAGAGATATTGTTGATAGGAAGCATGGTAGAGAAAGAGAACCATGGATACAAAAGCCCATGCCTTTTCCTAGTAAGACTTTAAAATCTACAGATGAAAAAACTTCTAATCATTTTGTCGAATTGCTTAGACCTTTATTTCTGCAAGTTCCTTTGACTAGCACTATGAAAATGCCTTCATATGCTAAGTACATAAAAGATATTGTTACTAATAAAAGAAAAATTCCTGAATCTGAAATATTTAGAATACTTGCTAATTATTCTTTCAAAGGAAAATTCTTGAAAATCTAGGAGATCCAAGGATAGCCACCATACCATGCTCTATTAAAAACAACAATGTTAAAACTGCTTTGTCTAATTTAGGAGGAGGTGCCAGTGTTATGCATCTCTCTCTTTACAAAATACTTGAATAAGTTGATACCCACTAAATTTATCTTTGCAAATGGCTGGTATGACCACAACTATTCATATTGGTGCTTGTGAGGATGTTCCTGTTGTGGTTGCTAATGTTATGATCTTGACATACTTTATAATTCTTGGTAGACCTTTTCTTAACAATGTAGGGGTTGTTATTGATTGTAATAAAAGCCAGCTCACTCTTCAT
This sequence comes from Triticum dicoccoides, assembly GCF_002162155.2. Classification (NCBI taxonomy): domain Eukaryota; kingdom Viridiplantae; phylum Streptophyta; class Magnoliopsida; order Poales; family Poaceae; genus Triticum; species Triticum dicoccoides. Next base: position 419,193,197 of record NC_041389.1, on the reverse strand, counting down.
GTTAATGGCAATGAGCATATGGTTTATTTTCTGAGAAAGCCAAATAAAGGAATCAATCTCAATTCTATTGAACAAATTTTGATTGTCTTCCTTGGATACTTTCAATGCCCTCTTCCGGTTCCAAAAGAGAAATATCCAACTATTATGATTGGAAACATGCCTATTCAAGCTGAGGTAACATAGTGCTTTACAAAAAGATTGGTTTTTTGTTGCTAAAAATCCATTGATAAGACTTGAAAACCATATGATAGATAAATTCTGTAAGTACAACTTTCTATTACTTGACTTTACTCTCTGTTTATATTAGTTTTAATAAAGTTTAAATGTTTTAGAATAGCCTGTTTTGCCCATTTTTTGAGTTTTCTGCACAATATAAAAGTGCAAAAATAAAAGTTCTTAGAATGCCATGAAAATTCAACACAATTGTTTTTAAATATTTATGAACTTCTGGAACACTGAGACACCTCTAGGGGTGCACCAGGCAGCTACAAGGGCTGGTGGCGCGGCCACGCCGTCAGGCCATGCCATGTGTACTTGTAGGGCCCATGGCACCCACTTGCTTTGTGCCCGTGGCCCCTGCCTTCTTCCTCCAGAAAGTTTCTTTCTTGATCCCCAACTCATGTTCTTGTTTATTCTATGAACAATTTTCGATCTCTTTGCTTGGATCTTTGTTTTCAAAACTTTTTGGAGGGATTGCTCCTTGGTATGTGATTCCTCCATTGGACAAATTATTATTTTTCTCTAGTGGTCTATACTTTGATCACTTTGTTGCTATAGGTGACTATGAATATGAGCTTGCATGTCAAATTTATTTGGTTCTAAGTAGTTTTGATGCATGGTTCATTCACTAGAAGCTCGTGGGAGTAGTTGCTATCAATTATATTGAGTTTTGTTCACTTTTTGTGATTTGCTAAAAAATCAGAAAATGAAGAGGTTAAAGTGAAGCTTCTGAAGGAGCTTCGAAGGCTCTTCGAGTTGGGGTTCCAGGAGAGTAGCTCGATACAACTCATGAGTGGATTTTATGCATACTTTTTAAAGTTTATTCTAGTGGAAAAATCCCTCATATCACATCTATCTAGCACTTATTCATGTCTCCAATGCATAGATTTTGGTAATTACTTGTTTTACCAAGTTCATTGCACACTTCCTATTTTTATTTGGTTTTTGTTAGTTTTCCTTTATTTTCTAGTCTTTGTAGGTGTTTGACATGTTCATGGATTTGGGACATCAAAAGAATCATGCTAGGGGTCAAACCATAGAAGTTCCAGGCACTAGATCAAGGCCCTTTCGAGAATGTGATGATTTTACATTTATCAAAGTGTCCAAAATGAACATATAAGGCCACAAACGCATTAAGCTCTTTGCTAGCAATCCAACGAGGCCAAGAACATCAAAATTAGAGTTCGTATGAAGAAATGGCGATCAAAATATGAAGCAACTCCCGAAGTCCAGAGTGAAAGACGACCTTTCATACGACCGGAGCCACCCGTTTGAGCTCTAGATAGCCATGAAAATTGGCTAGAACCTTCCAAATTTTGCTTAGATTTCATCCCTATTTTTCCCTTCGAGATCCTTTACGACCAAGGCTTCTATTGGACGTGGATTTGGCTTTGTTTGAGCCCTTGGATGAAAGGGCAAAGGATAGATCAATGGAGGAGACCAGAGGAGGACTCCTATATGAAGACCTCCAACCTTAGCCACCGACATATCTCATCTCCATCCTCCACAAGTTCCATCAGCAACCGCCACACCTTCATGGTAGCAACTCCACCATATAGAGAGGGCCAAGACAAGAAGAAAGTAGGAGAGGAGGCGCCCCCTACACCCAGCGCCGACCGGAGGGCTAGTGCCCTCTCCATCATAGCCACAACCACCATGCTCCTCTTCATATCCAACATCATGTTGTCTTTTAACTTGTCACAGCCCTCTATCTACTCCATCTACATGTTTGAGTGAATTACTAGTTCCTGGGGAATAGGATGAACTCTAGTTTTTACTAGTACCAAATAATTTTGCGCGACATGAAATGAACTTTTCATGTATTGTTAATGTTCTTCGTGATGTTGGGTGAAGTACACCATCCAACATTTGCCAATTTTGGACACACGATATTACTATTGGATGAAGTATAGAGCAGAGAAAGCAAGTGGCGCGTAATCTATAGGGAAGTGGAGGAGAAAAAGTGACACTGGTATCCTCTACCTATCCCGTCTCTACCAACTTGATAGGGGAATAACAAAAATTGCCCTTTGGTCATGTCCATGGGGAAACCCTTAATCATCGTTGCCATAACCCACTGGGGGAGGAACGGTGATGGCATGCGTGATACGATTGACTATGCGTTAGCTCTGTATACTGTACCAGGCTCCGCCTACAAATATCTACATGAAAAGTGGACTAAGTATCCATAGGACGTGCAGGTAGTAATGATTCTGAATGCCTCGAGAACGCCTTTTACTCAAGCGTCGCCCCCTTATTTTATTCATTTTGTATTTACGTTTCTACTTTTGCTTAGTTATTTAGAAAAAACCACCCTTATGATCATTTTGTTAACAACCGATGAATAGACTATTTCCAGATAACATTCTGGGTGTGAAACTAGCCACATGTGTGACAACATAGCTGTAGGGTTGGTAGTTTCCAGTGCAACCACCTCTCCATGTGGGGTCGACATATTCTACTTACCGCAAATTGGAATAGCCCTATGCCCTTGCAGGTCATCAAGATTTTCTAGCGCCATTACTGGGGAGCAAAAGCACTCGGTTATTACCTTCCTGCTCACACGACTACAAAAAAACCACTTCCATGATGATATGTATTTGTCATAGTAGGTCACGTTTTCTGTCATGCATGTACGTCCATGAAGACTTTATAACAGAATCAAGATAGTCATACATGTGCTGTCGTAGAAGTGTTCCATGACAATACCATAATTATCATCACGGAAGTGTCCGCTTCCATGACGATAAATTACGCGTCATGGAAGTTCTTTCATCAAGGGTAACCGACACGTGGCATCCATTGTAACGGATCGTCGTTAAGCTATCGAGTTCTGGTTTGGATCTGTTAACCCGTTAATAGCAAGGACCAATGGGGATTTTCCACGTGTAAAATCATCATTGGCTGGAGGAAACACGTGTCAACTCCTCGGTGGGCCAGATGTTGTCCATCCAATGGAGGAGATGTGCCTATGATATGTTGACACATGGCAGGGCTCAACAAAGGCCCATATAGGTTAAAAAGGCTGGCCCAGTCAAGGGCCCGTAGTATTTACTCAAGTACTAGTGGGCCAGCCCACTAATGGCCTGCTTAAACGTGGCCCATTTATGGCCCAAAGCAAGATCTCGTCCATTAATTGTTTGCTGAGTATTTGGGCACAATTACGGCCCAGTGACATTTCGACCTGTTAGTGGTCCGATGTAGACATGGGCCCATTTCAGCCCGGTGTGTCCTTTGGTCCAGGAATGGCCCGTGATGCCCATGGGCCATCTATAGTCTGATGCGACATCCCTCTCACTAACGACCTGTGATCAAGGTGGCAACAATTCAGCCCAATGTGACTTTGGGCCTATTAAAGGCATGTCATATAATTCGGCCCGTTGATGCCTCTACTAAGCTTTCGGCCTCTTAAAGTCCCATGATATCAGTGGGCCAACTAAGGCTCGAGATATGTTTCAGCCCGGTAATGGCCCATCATATAACTAGGCCAATAACGGCCCAGTCTACATTTCAGCCTGCTAAAGGCCCATGGACGACTATTGAAAATTGAGGCCCAACATGCATTTCGGCCTGCTAAAGGCCCATGGTATCTTCTGGGTCCTAACAGGATAGAAGAATATTCAGCCTGATAATGGCCTGAAGCTACATGGGCCCAACTAACCGCTGGGTCGGCTAAAGGCCCAACTAAACTTTGGGCCGAATGTAGGCTCGTGTAAGTTGTGGGCCTAGTGGAAAGTGTGAAGGCCCCAATGGCCTTTCATGCCAAAGAAAGTTGCAGGCCAGCCAAATTGTGGCCCGCTAAAATGCAGGCCCGTTAGTGGCGAATGTTTTGGCCCGGTCACCTACATCAGATTTTCGTCGTTTTTTTTTTCAAATTGCAAATGATGGCATATACAGTAACTAGTAGGAATTAAGAACAAACCTACTCTATACAATAAAGAAATTACGGTATAGTAACTTAGAATGAACCTACACTATACAATAAATGATTTATGGTATATTACATCCATTGGGCATCGAATTTCATTACCAGTGATCATAAAGCACAATGAAGAAGTAGATTAAAAAAACTGGGGGCCATTGCAATGTAACAAAATAATACTGAACTAAGACCACTTCGAGGACACTTCAAGAAAAGTTAGCCTTGCACGGGAGCTACTCTGCAAGCTGCTGAGCAAGGCTATGAGACTGGCCTAGCATGTCGGTCATAGCTTCTAGCTGTAGCTGTTTAGCAATGACATTCTCATTTGTATTCTCTGCGATCTCCCTTGGAGATAGGACTCAAGTCGAAGTTGAGTTGCCAAATTCCTTTCTGCTTGAACTTGGGACTGAAGAAGTCAGACTACAGATAGTGAATTATGTGAGCTTGTCTAACTACTAGTCTCAAGTAACTTGAACAATGCATCAAGACATGACTTTGGGGTTCTCTCGCTATCTTCAAGATGTTTTGCCTTCTTTGCTGCAATATATCTCGGGTTTGTCTCACAAACTTGTGCATGCCATCAGGCATATCACCCTGAAACAAGCAGAGAGATGACAGGTTTTGCACGTGTATAAACAAAGATGGTAATTGTGTTGTCAATTCCATCCAATTTCAAATTAGAAAAATAAAGAGTCACTTCAAAATATCAATAGCATAATTTGGCATTGTTCATAATGTGGGGAGCTTCATGACAATACTAGATTACCATGTCAACAAAACAAGCATAGATGAAGGGCAAAGACAATCATTATATCTATTTTGGTTAATGTGCATGACATGTTGTTCATATCATTAGCCACATCAGTAAGATAAAACAGGAGATGACAAGGTGCAACCGTGGGCTGCTTCACCACACACTGGATTATGGATCCACAAAATAAGCATACATATAGGGAGTATTGAGTAATGTGCATGGTATGAATAAGGAATTTGGTTTTACAACTAAAACTTGGAACTTACAGCTGTTGCGAACATGCATTTTGATAGAAACAGCAAACTAAACAGCAATTGATGATAGAGAGTATGAGAAAATTAAACAACAGTAAAGGATAAAGGCTTTACAAGGACTGACTTACATTAACAGTAACGCCGACTCTATAATGCCCTTCTCCATGTGAAGGGAAGGAAACTCAAGAATTTCAACATAAAAACTTCTTCATAAGCATTGCCTGTACTCTGCATTTTGTAGAGAGTAATTATAGATATGATAATACTGGAAGGGATAGAGGATAATGAAGATAATATGCAGATTGATGTGACATAATCTACTACTGATCCCTGTAAGTACAAGCATTACAGGACAAAATGTACTGACAAGAGCAATGGGCTACACTTCTGCACTCGCATTGTCTGCGTATTCAACTTTTTGGTAAGATTAAATATAGATCTGATATTTTTTAGTAAATGGCGGGAGAGGGAGGTAAGATGCATAATGCTACATAATGAACCAATCCCTCCTTCCCTTAATATAAGAGTGTTTTATACACTAGTGTACTTTACAAAACGCTCTTATATATTATGGGACAGAGGGAGTAGTTGTTAATGTAAGTACAATGATAGATGACGTTCAGTCCTTACAAGAGGACTGCAGAGCTAAACATCTTAAACAACATTGGGTTGACTCTAAATTTATGTAAGAGTCGATATGGATCTTATAATGTCCACCAAATGGAGGATAACGAGGCTAACATGTGCAGTGATGCTACATAATCAACCAGCTATGAAAGTAAGTATGGTCATACAGGGCAAGTGGTACTCACAAGAGCAATGCAGTTTGCAGTATAGTTGCGAGATTCTGTGGTCCCTTGAGAATGAATGTTCTTCTGCAAACAGTTTTCGTACAAGTGAGATGGTAAGGCACATGCAGAAATGTAGTTCAAATTGTGATGTGATATCATAGATAGTACCTTACGCTCCAGACAAGTTAATTGTGTAACAAGATTATTCCAGTCACTGTCTGATAAATGTAGCATCGGAGACTTTACAGAAATTTCATTTAGAGGCTTGCTATTGAAGTGCGCTTTCCTCAGGTAGGAATGATACTTCATCAACGAGTGCTTGAAAAGCGGAACCAACCCTTGCTCGTCTTGACTATCCATTTTGGTCCTCGCCTATTTAAAAGAATGAAATCTTGTGTCTTCGGTCAGCAGAAACATATGCACTATTTACCATGAATAACATTAGTACATTACTTACACGTAAGTTGGGAGGAAGATTGGCATTTTTTCTCTGTCTATGGTATAATCTTTCCATGAAGGAAAGATGCGCACAAAGTTCCTGACAACAATATAAGCTTCGTCTTCTAAACTGGGACAAAGTGGAACAGGGGTCCTATTTGCTGCAATTGGGGCTCTCTCTCGTTCGAAAAGGGATTTGCCAACTGGATTTGGTGTACTCTTTGCTGGAATGGGGATTTTGCGTTGTACAGCTGGTGCTATGTCAACTGTCATCATCATATTGTTTGCTACAATTGGGGTCTGCTGAGTTGGGGCATTAGAGATGATCAGTGTAGTAGGGCTAGAGTCTGCTAGAGTTGGGGCCGTGTTTCGTGGGTCTGGTGATATTGGAACTACACCTAATGGGCTATTTGATTTATCAGGTGTCACTACCTTTTCCAAATACTTTGTTCGTGCTCCTCCGTGATCAGCAATCGCCCTCTTCCTTTTGAACATCTGATACACAAGAACAACATTTGAATGGATAAATATGGTATGATGACAGATGGAATATGTACTGAAAATGGATAGGCAGGGTGTATACACATACACGATGTGTAAACTAAGCTAATGGCAGTGCACCAAAGTATAAGCAATGCAAAGCATCAGTTGCAAGATATGTGCGACCAATATAACCTTGGAAAGTTAGAGCAAGCACCTTGATGGATGAATAAGATATGGCATCTGCCTTTTACTCCTCCACTAGGGAGCTACATTGACTTATGTCCCCCTCTAGCTCAGAATCATTGTTAGGATCATATTCTGAGCACGAATCTGTAGGTGGAGAGCATTTGCATTGCATTGCATCCAGACTTGATTTCAGTCCCTTAATGCCAAGTTTGACAACCATGGCATTCTTCTGCTTTATTCTTTTCATGTGCGCAAGCTCATAATAATTATGATGCTGTTCAGTATTTGAGATTCGTGAAAACATAAAAATTAGTCAGATTATCTATGTAATGGATTGCGGATTCAACTCGGAGAGTGTCTCCCTACAAACCCCCTGCATATACAAAGTTCATCGCCCAACTGTGCTGACCAGACCACACACAGAAATACAAACCTCTTACGTCTCTATAACATGCGGACACACATTTCCAAACTGAAGTAGGAACATTAGAATCATATCAAATTCATATTTGAACAAATAAAGTAAGGAATTATGAGCGGCATAATGTTTAACTTCAAGGCTGGAGTGCTGGTAGTGCGACACAAAGCAAGTAGGCAGATCGTATTCCATGTAAAAGGTGCATATGACACTTTCTTTCTATACAATGCAGTGTTCATTGCCCACACATGATGGAAGAGATCACACTGAGAAATACTATTCACTCATGTCTACGATTCCAGTATTTTGGAACAGGGTGGTCCACACTAAAAGAATATGGACAACAAATATGACAAGGCAAACATAGAGGTAGTGAATCAATCATTACCTGTGAGCTTACTAGGACAAGTATGCAGAATTGTAACTGCAGTAAGAGACCGTCCAAAATCTGAATCAAGAAGTTGGTCTAGCACATAAATGCAAGATTAGCACTAAGAAGCAACCCTAGTTTAAGTACTAGCGTCCCACCCAAACGATTGTTTGCAACTAATTGACATGAATAATTGGATATCATATTGAATGATTAAGAAAGACAAGTAAAATTGTCAACAAACCTGGCCTACAGTAGTAATCTGGGTCAATGTCACTATGACCAACAATCCAACATGCCTAGTGTTTGTTCCTAGGGCCGGAATTTTGAAACCCTGTAAACTTTACAAGCACTAAAGATTACTGAAATATCTGAACCATTAAGTCTAGGTAGCACTCAGTACACAACAAACCCTAATGACAGTCCTGCCTAATGAATAATGAATCAATTACAAAATGCGTGATGAGGAGTGACTGCTGAGTGTTGAGGACGTATCTCAGGATAAATCAGGTTGGCTTAGTGGGTGTTGCATGCCTGAGCCCTGAACGGACTGGGAAGGTAGGCACGGCGGCGCGCCCGGGTAGTGGTGACGTTGTTGGGCGAGCGGCTCGTGACCTCCTGTTAGTCTGGCATCTCCTCCTAGAGTCATGCTGGCCGGGGACAACAAGTCGCCGGTGAGGAAGGTGGCTGGGGGAGAGTAGAGATCGGAAGCACAGCAGAACAGAGGGGAATCGGGGTCTGGGTCGAACCCTGTAGATTCACACCCCAACAGCGTACATGCATTTTTGAAACTAAATTAGGAACATTTAGCTGACCGATTAAACGACTCTATTTTAATAATATCATATTCGTATTTGAACAACTAAACTTGTTTAGCTTGATGGGTGGAGCAGTGCTATTATGACACGAAGCACATAGGCTGATCGTATCCAGAAAAACAAGACCGCTCGAGAACCCCGGCTCCTCAGCGATTTGCGATTCCTGGCCGTCCGATCGAGTTGCCTGATTGAATTACGGACGTCCGATCGAGCGGTGGAGGGGCGTCAGCCGTCGGATCGAAACCAGCACCCCCTATAGCATGGGTTGAATGAGGAGTTACCTCCCGGTCGTGCCACCGCGCGTAAAACTGGGTGGCCGCCGAGGGCATTTTGGTCATTTCACATGGGCTAAAAAATATCCAGCCACGCCATATCGGTGTGACCTAGCCGTCGCTCCTCTTCCACTCGCGCGTCCTCCTCTCCTCTTCCCTCCTCCTCGCCTCTCTCCCCCCGTCCAAACCCTAGGCCGCCCCCACCGGCTGCCGCCGCTGTCGCCGCTCGGCCAGGCCATCCTCCCTACACTCGCCCCCGCCCGCGCGTCCTCGCATCCCAGCCCCCTCCCCTAACGTCGCCGCCCACCTCCACCCAAACCCGAATGCCACCGCCGTCTCCTTTGCCCTGCCCGCCGGACCCCTGCCGCCCACTTCCCCGGTGTCGTCGCCGTCGTCCACCACCACCCCCACCGCGCCCCCACCTTCTCCCAATCCCCTCGCCTTATCTCCTGTGGCCGGTGGATTGGCCCCTCGCGGGATCGATTCCTCCGAGGCGGCGGGGTCTTCAGGGCCGGACCTCCTCCTTCCACCTCCTGGCCGGCACCCCCTCCTGGCCGGCGCCCAACCTCTACAGCCCTCCTTCCCTTCCTGCGCCTGAAACCCTAGCTCTACAGGAGGTGCAGTAGAGAGGTCCCAGCGACCACGGTGGCGCATCCACGGCAGGTCGACCTCACGTCATCAATGGGAGGAGGCCAGGCGGAGCGACGGGTGGAGGTCAAGCGGAGTGCGCCTTCACCACCGGCTGGCACATCGACAGGAGGAGGCCAGGCCTGGGCGACTCCGACTCCGGTTCCTCTCCGCCGCTTCTCCATCCAATGTGTGCTCCTCGTTGGCTTCTCCATCCAACGCGTGCTTCTTCATCCAGGCCTGGGCGGACCAAGGTTTTCCTCTGCTAGCAATATCAGAAGTAAGTTCTTTTGTACTTGGCTTGCGGTAATTTCGTCCAGCCGTAGATAATGACTTCTGATGTGCAATAACTGTAGGAGAAATTACATTATAGTGTTATAAGAAGACCTCTCTGCCAGGTCGTCCTCCATCTCTAAGGTCATAACTGAATGCTATAGTGCCCCAGGAGAATAACTTGTGGGCTTGACACTTTATGTAACTCCCTGTACATTTTTGCTATGAATTATAAAATCAGCATTTACCTTCTTGTAGAAAATTAATGCTTGATATCCTTGACAGAAGTTCGGTAGATTCACTTCTTGATGCCTTCTGCCATTGTGCTGAACTGAACCCTGATCCTACTGCTGGTAATTAATTTGAGTTGCAGTTAATACTTGAAAACTGATGTTCAGAAGAACAGTACTAAAATGTCTGTTCCTTCAAACTCCATAAGAAAATGAAGATAGTGACTTGTTCCATGGTGAGGATATGACCAATGGTGGTTGGATTCATGGTTGATGGTATGTTTTCACAGTACATTTTATTTACATTTTCCTCTATTTTCCGACTAGAGCTGATTTCTTACCTTTCATGCAGGAATCGACCCTGAGTTTTTTATTCCCAAACCGATAGGTCAAAATGGTGGAGAGGACCTCAGTTCTTCAGTACTTGAGGTATGTGTTAACTGGATTAATGTTGTTATGTTTTTAGTGGACGATATTTCAGACGAGCGTGTATACCCACAATTGACCATGGTCCGCATCTGAGTTTAATTGGTGGCTAAGATAATTAGTAGCATGATTTTATAAAGCTCAAGTTCCATGGTTCTGAGCACTTGTGTTTAATTGGAATCACTTGTTATTATGGAACTGTAGTTCATTGTTGATTGGGAAAACCGGCATATATTGTATGATCCCTCGCAGTTTTATGAAATTACTAGCCAAATACTTGTGTGTTGCTATGGAAGCCATAATACTTGCATTGCTAGAGATTTTTTTATTGCATGAGTTGTTTATGGTTCATCTTAGACCTTAATTTTGTGCAAATAAAATTTATTTTGAAATATTAATTGAATCAACTAATGAAAAGATCATGCTAGGTCTGTCTACTAAGAATGTACTGTCGTCCAAATGTGCTTATGAAGTTCTGACCTTGTGATGTATGTATGCAAGCATGTATTTTTATTTTATGGTTCGGCTGCAGGTCCTCTCTCTCTCTCTCTCTCTCTCACCACTGATCCACACATCATCATGGAACTGCAGGAGACGAACATGTTGTGTTGGGATGGAGGAGAAGGGCACGGGGATGTTAGTCACCAGTGACAAGCCTGTCCAGATCTACTTCTCCACAAAGGTACACCACCATAAGGTGTTCAATGTTTGGATGTGTTCTTGGGATGAATTATGTTATCTTTAATTTCTTGTGGTGGGTCGTGCAGGCTTGATGTAAATATCCATGACTACTTGCTCAAGTGAAATATCAAAATTGCCAACATGTTCCTGGTAGAGGGGGAGATCCTTCCTGAACCCTTCAATTTGTAAGTACTCCCTCCGTAAACTAATATAAGAGCGTTTAGAATACTAAAATAATGATCTAAACACTCTTATATTAGTTTACAGAGGGAGTACCATTGTTGCTTCTGTTTAGTATGCTGAAGTAGTATGCTGTCAGGTAGACATTCATTGGGCTGGTCCATTTAGGTTGGTATGCTTGGTCTATGTCCATTATGTCTGCTTCTTTCTTAATTTGGATAAATAAAATAACAAGAGCTTCAGACTAATGTGGAAAAATTGGTCAAAATATAAAAGTTTGGTTCCTCTCATTTTAGTTAGTGGCCTATATTAATTCCATTTGGCCCACAATATTTTTGTACAATTATTGATTTTCTAGGGTATATTCTAAACTTAATTTTGTTAGCTTCTATCTGGTGTTCTTTCTTATAAAAAATAATTATATGTCGCAAGCTTACTCTGTTGATGAGAGTTTCTCCATGTTTATGAAGAAAAGATTTGGGTTCAGAGCACCTTCAGTTATAAGAATTAGTTTTTTAATCCTTGTTGGTCAGTCACAAAGCATTAATTTTTGTTTGTTTTACTATTTTTTCAGGAGCGATGGGAAATGATGAGCTCCTGCTTCTTTTTATGCCGGTTCAGGAGTGTAGGAAGCGGTTCCTCGTCGGTTGGACGTCGTTCAACCACAACTCTGGCACCCACTGAGCAATGCCTCGGCTACAACCTCCCTCGGTGAGCTGCATCTTCCTCCTACTTCGGCTACTGTATGGGACATAGCCAGGGCTATGATGATCGTTATGGTTGATATAAGCATGCTCTCGAGCAATCGAGGCACTTCTGGGTATTAAGTCGGATACCCCCTCGTTTCTTTGCCGTTTTGATCATGTTCTTATTTTAGTTGCTCTGTCCTTGGATGGTCATTTCTGATGAGTTTGTCTATCTGAACTTTATTGGCACTGAAATTATCTCGATGACTGATATTATCTGTTGTAACATACGTTGGGATAAATAATTCTAGACAAGTGGATATGAGGGATAAATAATATAATAGATGAGGGCCTGCTTAAGATTTTTTAGAAGTGTTTTTAATCATTACTAAATTTGTCACGGGTAAATTGTACCAGTCCACACAGCTAGATTGAGGGGTTCAAGATGAACTTGATCTACTTCGACCTGTACCAGTCCACACGGCTCGAGAAATTCATCACAGGTAAATTGTATTACCTACCCATACCGATTTACGGCACTATTATTCTTGTGTCAGCTATTTATGCATTTGATGTCGACTTAATGCATGTGTAATAATGTTTTTATGATGCCGCGTATGGCCAGTTCTTGAAAGCCAATGGTGAGCAGCCCTTGACATGGAAGAGGGCTTCCAGCATGGAGGAGGTCCTCAAGGAGGCTGATGTGGTCAGTTAATTAGATACAATATGCACTGGGGCATTGCAATTTTCAAAATACAGATGAAAAAAAATTACATTTGAGATATGGAACTCTGTTTCTGTTGATGGCAACAGATAAGCCTGCACCCCGTGCTGGACAAGACGGCGTACTACCTAATAAACCCTGAGCGGCTAGCGATGATGGAGGTAGTGTTGGTGAATGCGAGCCGTGGCCCGGTGATCGACGAGGTTGCATTGGTGGAGCACCTGAGGGCGAATCCTATGTTCCATGTTGGCCTTGATGTTTTTGAGGATGAGCCTTACATGAAGCCAGGGCTGGCTGAGATGAAGAATGTCGTCGTCGTGCCTCACATCGCATCAACATCCAAGGTATGAAATAGTATTGATGTATCTATATCAATTGGATTCAACTGAAGTGAAGATGGATCTGTACATCCATGCCATTGGCATTGCCATGCATCCTCTGATCGACTTCTCTGTTTGTTTGTTTGACTCCGTGTGCTCAGTAGACGCGTGAAGGGATGGCGACGCTCGCTGCTCTGAACGTGCTTGTGAGTTTCCTCGGATGATGATCGCTTAATCAATCAAGTAGTCCTTAAGTTTATCACTGCTAAAGTAGCAGTAGGTGATTACTGATCTGAACCTGATGGAGCAAGTGTTTGTTAAAACTGACAGGGAATGATTTATTTAACCAATTAACCCTCTTCGTGTCTAAATAAGCGCGCGGTCTATTTTGTTGGGTGTTCTCATAACCTGTGATTATAAACCATATATGATTAGAAGACAAAAAATAATGGCAAACAGATGTGACATTGTCATGTCAAATATATACTCATCACTGAAAGGATTTTGACAGGCAGTTCCAGGTTTGGTACTAATTTTGATCACTATCTGGTTCATTTGCAGGTTTGGTATGATTTCCCTGCATTATGGAGCACCATCATTAGTACTTGCAACTCTATACCAGTATTTGAAGAAGTTTAAAGTTTCGATCTATCCGTGGATATATATTCCAATGATGTGATGTTAGCTCCATTCTCAGTAGTCCTTTCAGCTTTGGTTTTGGATGTGATGTCATTGCTTGACTCCTCCCCCCTATTGGAAAATGGTGCTCTTCATATCTCACTCTTCTGTCTTAAGAAAGTTCAGTTATCTTATTTCTATGTTTCTTTGGTTATACCATGCTTAGATACGTACACTAGCATGCCAATAGCTTGGCATTTACCTCCTAGTTATACCAAAACTTTCTTCGCTTGAAGATAAGAATGCTTTGATGACATCCGAATTTTAGTTTGTTCGTTAGTATGGCAAAGGGTGCCATTGTGGTCCGGAGCCTCATGTTAGCTCGTCCCCTATTTTAGTTTGCTTTTCTTTAAAGTTCATTTTTGTTAGTCTTTCTTATGGATATTCATTTTTTCGCTCGCTCTCTCTCTCTATGTTCAAAGTGTAAGGGAAATAAAATGGATGTGTCTTCTGCGTTATCTTCAAACATCAATTTTCTTTTGTAGCAATGCCTATGTGGAAGTTTTGATTCATTTTCCTCTTGTTCTACTACTAAAGCTAAATCAAATATGATATGTTAAAAGAAGTTTGACGCATCATAATATTCAAGATCACACTTATTTGAGTATCATGGTTTCCCCCAGATTTAGGAACGTAGTGCTTCTCTCTTCCTATTGGTGTGAGGTGGACATAATTTTTTCTTATGTATTGATGCAGTTATGGTTTCCTTTACGAGATAGTTTTATGTACTGGCCATTCTCTTAGGAGAGTTTTTGTTCCATTATTTTTGGCAGACCATTCTCTTAGATCAATTTTTTTGGTGATCATTCTTTTTAATAACCACTGATGTAACTTTGTGGTACTCTCTCTTTCTCATCCTCTTGGATTCCAGGTCAACACCATCACGGGGCGGGATGAGGTCTCTATAGTAGTTTGGATGGGATCTCCACTAATTTATCTCCTTTGCTATTGTAAACGGAGGCTCTTCTATCTGACATATTAATCTCATGCATTAGTTTTGCTTTTGCTCTCTTATGTTCCTGCTAAGTGTTGTACCTAATGTCATCTAATTAGCTTTTGTAATCTAATGACCATACCGAACTTGATGTTGCCTTTCCTTATGGGACAGTGAGTCTAAATGCAATTAGCTATTGTAATCTTGTGACACTTTTGAACTCGATTATGCCTTACTTTTGGTACAAGACTGAATGTTTCTTTTTTCTCTTAAACCTAAAAATGGATTGTTCTGTTGAATAGATGTGCTAAAATTTTCCTTGCTACTAATACAACTTGTGTTTGATCTTTATCCTCTAGGAAAAGTCGTTGGAACCGGCACCCTTGCGCCAGGGCGCGATCCTGATCTAGTAGTGATCATAAGAGGGGGAAAACCCTAAGCATGATCAATTAAACCCTATTATGATTGTGCCATGGCAGATTTGAAGCTGCAAACCGCAGAAATGCTATTTAGCAACGATTGTTTGCTTCGAACTAAGAGCTAAATTCTAAGAGCTGAAAAGAAAGTACAGTAACCAAGTTACGATCTATTTTTTGGTTGAGATCATAACATTGAGCAGATATGAAGTAGTACCACCTCTCATGCGACGGCATGTAGGCATCGGGGGTGTGATGAATGTTGGTGGAGTTGAAGCAGATTTGCGATGGTAGACAGGTGCATCGGGGGATAAGTCCCATTGTGGTGGACGAGAAGCTCATGGGAGCGGCCCCCGCAAAGAGGACGATGGCACCGATGAAGCGAGAGGACGCGATGCAAGGCTTCTGGTCCGTCAGCATGGATGAGAAACGTCCATCTCTAGTAGTGGACGATGCGGTCTTGGTAGGCGCTCCAGCATGGTGGAGGAAGGCGGTGATGGATGGGGTGGCAGACGGAGGAGGTTTGTGTGGGGATGGTGTTCTAGTGCGGACGGTGTATGACTGGGAAAATGGAGGGAGAGGTATGGGGAACCATGTTTTTCAGACGCGTCTGTCTAAAATATGGGAAAGTTACGGACTTAGCCCCCGTTTAAAATTTGGATGTCTCGTTGGTTGGGGATAGGACGGTAATCTCGCATCTCCCAAATATTTTCCCAAAGCGATTTCGGGCGAGGAGAAGGTGTTTTGGACCCCACGGTTGGCGTCCACGGTGTACGAACGGGGCTGACAGGTAGGGCGGTTGTGCCACGTCTGAGTGAAGTTACAAACCAGCCCCTATCAAAAATGCTTGCCTACATTGATTTCGTCTGAGTCGAGTTTGTTTTGCCGCCCACCGTGTATGAATGGGGAAATGGAGGGAGAGATAGAGGTCTTTCGGACGAGTTTCAATCAAATGTGTTCTGCCGCCTATTTTTGGCGCCAACCGTGTCTGAACGGGCTAAGAGGCGGCCGTGTCGTGTCTAATTGAAGTTAGTAACCTACCCCTATTGAGAACATTGGAAATCGGGCCAATGGATTGTCCGTGTAAGGGGTTGACAGTAATTTCCATCTCGCAAACACCTAGCTTCGGGCAGCCGACGTGGGAGTGGATATTTTGCCACTTGTTTCAAATTTTGGGACAATAAGCATTCACGTTTACCCTGGCAACTAAATTTGAATCCAGTTTGTACTCTTATACGAATCTTTATATATCATCCTATGTTTTTTTTATATTTTTTCAAAAGCACAACAAAGATGTATTTCACTATCAAATATGAATTTGATTTACAAATGCCGATACTCGAATTCAGAATGTAGAATCCAATTTAAGGTGAATTCGAATATTTGAAACCACTTTACGTCCAACTTAAGTGTAACATGTATGTGATGTCCACTACACAACTTGTTCTTGTAGACTCGTGTTGAGCCTCCAAGCGCAGAGTTTTGTATGACATCAGCAAATTTCCCTCAAGTAGATGACCTAAGGTTTATCAATCCGTGGGAGGTGTAGGATGAAGATGGTCTCTCTCAAGAAACCCTGCAACCAAATAATAAAAAGTCTCTTGTGTCCCCAACACACCAAATACAATGGTAAATTGTATAGGTGCACTAGTTCGGTGAATAGATGGTAATAAAATAGTAGTAATGATAGTAGATATTGATTTTTGTGGTAGGAACAATAAAAAACAGCAAGGTAGCATTGATAAAACGGAGCACAAAGGGTATTGCAATGCTTGAAAATGAGACCTAGGGGCCGTACTTTCGCTAGTGCAATCTATCAGCAATGCTAATATAATTGGATGACATAACCATCCCTCAATGTGCGATGAAGAATCACTCCAAAGTTCCTATCTAGAGGAGAACATAAGAAGAAATTGTTTGTAGGGTACGAAACCACCTCAAAGCTATTCTTTCTGATCAATCTATCCTAGAGTTCGTACTAAAATAACACAAAGCTATTCTTTCTGAATCAATCTAACCAACAGTTCATACTAAAATAACACCATATGATACACATCAACCAACTCTAATGTCACCTAGATACTCCAATGTCACCGCAAGTATCCGTGAGTTGATTATGCGATATGCATCAAAAAATTCAGATTCATAATACTCAATCCAACACAAAGAACCTCAAAGAGTGCCCCAAGATGTCTACCGGAGAAACAAAGATGAGAACGTGCATCAACCCCTATGCATAGATTACCCCAATGTCACCTCGGTATCCGTGAGTTGAGTGCCAAAACACATATCAAGTGAATCAATATGATACCCCATTGTCACCACGGCTATTCATAGCAAGACATACATCATGTGTTCTCAAATCTATAAAACTATTCAATCTGATAAAACAAAATCTCAAAGGGAAAACTCAATTCAGAACAAGATAGAGAGGGGAAAACACCATATGATCCGACTATATTAACAAAGCCCGCGATACATCAAGATGGTGACATCTCAAGAACAAGAGAGAGAGAGAGAGAGAGAGAGAGAGAGAGAGAGAGATTAAACACATAGCTACTGGTAAAAACCCTCAGCCCCGAGGGTGGACTACTCCCTCCTCATCATGGTGGCCACCGGGATGATGAAGATGGCCACTGGTGATGATCTCCCCCTTCGAAGGAGTGCCGGAACGGGGTGTAGGTTGGTTTTTCGTGGCTACAAAGGCTTGAGGCAGCAAAATTTTTGATCTAGGGTTATTTATGGGTTTTTTGGTATTTATAGGATTTTTCAGAGTTGGAATCACACGAAGATGGGCTGCGAGGTGAGCACAACCCACCGGGGCACGGGCAAGGGCCCAGGTGCGCTCCAGTGTCTTGTGCCCTACTCCTTCACTTCTGGTCCTTCCATGAAGCTTCAGGTGTCTCTTTTGTTTCAAAAAGAAATCATCAAAAAGTTTCAGCTCATTTGGAGAACTTTCATTTCTACACAAAAAACAACACCACGGTAGTTCTGCTGAAAACAACGTCAGTCCGAGTTAGTTCCATGCAAATCATACCAAAACCTTATAAAATTGTTGTAAACATGGCAAGAATACTTCATAAATTATAGATACGTTGAAGATGTATTAGCATCCCCAAGCTTAATTCCTGCTCGTCCTTGAGTAGGTAAATGATAAAAGAAATAATTTATGAAGTGTGAATGCTAGCAAAGTGCATAAGTTTGATCAATGATAATTTCAATCACTTACCCTAGCATCATAACAACAACTCTTTCTTATAAAACTTCTCATGTTCAAGTATCAACCAATTCACATGTTAAGATTCGAACAATGAATTCTCTTGAAACTCAACAACCTATATTCTTAGTCACCAAACAATTGCAATTCAACTTATTCAACAGAGTCCAAGTAAGAGCTCCACATACTCAACCATCATATAGTCTTCTATGCTTGCTAACACTCACTGCTTACACATGAGCAAAACGTTTCAACCGGACACATAGCAAGATAGGGGCTTATAATTTCGCCCCCCAACATATTCACCTCAAGGGTGATGTCAACAATAATAACTCACGCTACCCATATCCAACTGGATATATGTGCCTAGATCTTTCCTCACCACATGATGCTTGCCAAAAGAGAAAAATAAAAAGGAATAGAGAGAAAAGTTTTGACTCTTGTATGAAAGTAAATTCATAAAAGTAATAGGTAGGCCCTTCATAGAGGGAAGCAGAGGTTGCCATGCACTTTTTGTTTGTATGCTCAATTCCTTAGTGCAGAAGAACATCACATTATATTGCCCCATATGATAGCAACCTTTATTATGAAGTCTGCCACTTTTATTCTTTGCCATCACAAGTTCGTACAACGCTCAATTTTCCCTTACACTAAATGATCTAACACTTTTAGAAGCAATTTTTATTGCCTTATTGCACCGATGACAACTTATTTGAAGGATCTTACTCAATCCTTAGGTAGGTATGGTGGAATCTTGAGAATAAGCTTTGGGTGTCGGTGTCAAAACCGGCGGATCTCGGGTAGGGGGTCCCGAACTGTGCATGTAAGGCTAATGGTAACAGGAGGCGGGGGACACAATGTTTACCCAGGTTCGGGCCCTCTCTATGGAGGTAATACCCTACTTCTTGCTTGATTGATCTTGATGATATGAATATTACAAGAGTTGATCTACCACGAGATCATAGAGGCTAAACCCTAGAAGCTAGCCTATGATTATGATTGTTGTGGTCCTACGGACTAAACCCTCCAGTTTATATAGACACGGAAGGGGCTAGGGTTACACAGAGTTAGTTACAGAGAAGGAAATCTACAAATCCGAATTGCCAAGCTTTCCTTCCACGCAAAGGAGAGTCTCACCCGGACACGGGACGAAGACTTCAATCTTGTATCTTCATAGTCCAATAGTCTGGCATAAGCATATAGTCCGGCTGTCCGAGGACCCCCTAATCCTGGACTCCCTCAGTAGCCCCTGAACCAGGCTTCAATGACGATGAGTCCGGCACGCAGATTGTCTTCGGCATTGCAAGGCGGGTTCCTTCTCCGAATACTCCAAACAAGATCTTGAACAAAAGAATCGTGTCCGGCTCTGCAAAACAAATTCCACATACCACCGTAGAGAGCACAATATTCCACAAGTCTAATCTGCTGACAACTTTTTCATAGCATGGCATCACGCCGCGGCCCGGTCATTATTCGAACCATTTTTCTCAACCTGCTACTGCACATCTTGCGAGGCGGTTTTATTGGCACGTCTTGTCGAAGCAGAGATCGTGTCCCCCTTATCATGGGATTCTCATCAATACGGGCGTGGGTAACCCAACCGCCCCATTAGTACGACTCCTTGGTTTAGACAAGTTCCAAATGGTTGCATAGAGGACACTTGACATTCTTCCTCTGTATAAAGAGGTCAAGACCTGTCCTTTTCTTTCCACGCCTGATCCTTCCCTTCCCCCACCTCGAGTTCCAACACCCTAAGTTCAGTCCAAGTGCTCCGGACCTTCAATCATGTCCGAATCCAACCTTCAAGGCCGGTGGATGGCCTCTTCTGTCATAGAGGAGGACATTAAGAAGCATAGGGGGCTAGGTATCTGACCGCCGAAATCCTTCACAGGCTTCCTGCTCAAGGGCAGGTTATTCCTACCCCCAAACCCAACGAGAGCGTCGTCTCCCACTTCCTCCGAGGGATAGGCTTCGGTCTTCATCCCTTTGTTAGAGGGCTCATGTTATATTATGGGCTAGATTTTCATGATCTAGCTCCAGATTCCTTCCTTCACATCTCAGCGTTCATCATTGTGTGTGAGGCCTTCCTCCGCATTACCGCACACTTTGGCTTATGGCTCAAGACTTTCAATGTGAAGCCGAAGATGATCGACGGGCGACACGCAGAGTGCGGAGGTGCTATAATAAGCAAAGGCGTTGATGCTTTATGGCCAAAGGGTTCTTTCCCGGAAGTTTCCGACCTATGACAACGGGAGTGGTTTTACATCACAGCACCTCGAGGAAGGAAGTGGGCGGCTGCCCCGGCCTTCCGCTTTGCCCCTCCACCACAACTTGCATCATGGGTCAACAAGGGGCTGGACTGGGGATCGGTTGATGACGTGCGAACATTGCAAAGCCGCATTCGGGATCTCCTCAAGAAGGATATCAATCTTGTCAAAGTAATTCAAGTAATGCTAGTTCGTCGGGTCTTGCCGTGTCAACGTCGACCTCTTCGTATGTGGGAGTAAAACCCGGAAGGACCGCGAACTGTTCAGCACTTCTTCGGCAGGACGCCCGAAGGAATGTATCAATTATTCTTTGGATCACGAATAAAGTGTCCGGTCACCACAAAGGATGTGGGCCTCGACTGCAACCGTCTAGATACCTAGGTAAGTAATTCCATCACCGACCATGCTGTCATTATACTTGTCACAACATTACTCTGAAAAACCACCCTCAGCCAGGACTGGATAAGAAAGGCGGAGAGGATCAGGTGTTCGGCCCCTCTTCCCAAAGATTCACCGGATCTTGTACTAACCAGGATGCTGGCTCGTGCACCTTATCAAGTGCCATCAGGGGAGGACAAGGAGAGACATGGGGAAGCCAAAGGCGGACTTAATGTTGGAGGTACGTCACGCATCCCAACCGGGGAAATTAATACCCCCGTGTCGGAGGATGAACGGGGAGGAGAATCTAGCGTCCCCTCTCCCCACGGGAAGAAAAGGACCGCCCATGAAGACTTGCAAGCAGAGGTCTCTAAACGAGGGAAGAAACCTTCATCAGGGGGCCTTGCCTCGGAGGGCAACATTGCTGCACAACGCCCAC
>NC_041389.1:419129483-419171347 GCF_002162155.2 Triticum dicoccoides | reverse complement strand
GAGCCGTAAGTGAACAAAGGTACATAGTAAGCATACCCCGTTCTTTTCCTGAGAATAACGACCAAGACATATGTTCTGCAGTTCGGCTCATAGCCTCCCTCCACAATGTTCGTCCTCGGGGGAGCTTCTTCTGGAGATGATGGCGAGCGAAACGCCTCCTCATACTTCTCCACCTCATGAGGCGGACGATCCTGAGGTGTTGTCCCGGAGGACCTCTCTCGATCCGCAAAGACCGGAAGGTAGTTCTTTGGCCACCCGAAGTCCACGGTTTTTGGCTCCTAGAGACACCCAAAGAAAAAGCCCCAAACTGTCCGATATACAACTGGACACATTGACGGGTGTTCTGCAGCCAGCGGCTATCTCAAAGGCACATCGTACCTTAATGGATACGGTGGTTCAGAAGATATCATCCGCAAAAAGCGGGTTGAATGAGGCTTTTACAAGCCTGCTAAGAGGCTTTGACATACGCAAAGTGATATTCTTTGATTGTACCATAAGCTCAAGGTGCACTTTGTATAGGTAGTAGCCCCTGAGACTCTGGTTGCCAATTTTGTGTGCAGGCGGCTGCAGCTCCGCCGGCTGACCGGACTACTGAATTTGCCGCACTGAAGCGACAACTTGACGTGGCGGATGCAGACATCAGCTTGTGAACAAGCGGCTTGACGAGGCACATGGTATGTATATTTGGTTGGTCAGCAAATATCAATAAGATCATGATGCTAGGATTTATAATATGCTTTAACTGCAGATGGTGCTGCCTCCATGGAGACCCTTCGGGCAGAGCTTGCCCGGGCCAAGGAGCAAGTCAGGAGAAGCAATGCAGCCACCGTGAAGGCAGCTGATGAATTAGAAGCTGAATAGGCTGCTCATCGCCGAAGTGAGGATAAAATAGCCAACATGGTTCTTGAGCTACAAAATGCCGCCAGCCGATATGAGCTTCTCTAAAGGGAAAACCAAACGAAAACGGCTGACCTAGAGAAGGCCTTACACGCAGCAAAGGAAACTCGCTCTGATATCAGAGCGGCACAGGAGGAGCTTCAGCAAGCCGGTGACATCGCGACTGGGAAGTCCTTTTTATTGCGAATGAAATTCGGCGATCCGAAGTATGCCGATCTTGATCAATTGTGGAGTTCTTCAGACGCATACTTGGATTTGGCAAAGAGTGCTGCTAATGCGACGCAATATTTTAAAGATCAAGAAGATCATGAGGTGGAAAGATTGTTCTGGTCGCAGTTCAGTACTCCAAGGCGCCCGCTGCTATTGAATGAGCAAATGGCCGAATGGGCCGAGCTCCACAGGTTATCCGAGCTTTCCATGAAGGCCGTCGTGGATCACCTCTAGCCGAAGGAACCAAGTGCGGATAGTTACTTTGGCTTGGTGCAACAATTTATTCGTGTTGTGCCGCATATCAACGCTGTCAAGAGGTCGGCGTGCATAGAGGGTGCGCGGATGGCCCTTGCCCGTGTTAAAACATATTGGGCGAAGATGGAGGCCACCGATATTGCAACCAGGGGTCCGTCCGGGGGCCAGGACTCGCCCGAGCACTATTTTGAAGAAGTCTTAGAAGGTGCCCGTTTAATAGAGGCTCAGTGCTCAAAGAATACCATGTTCGAGTGACATGTAATTTTGATTGTAAAAACAATGCTTTTGGTAATAAAGGCTATATTTATACTTTTGCCCATAAAGTATTGTAGTGCCTCCTGTGCGGCCGCTTAGGTATATATGTATATAACCTGAAAGTTTGCAGTCGTCGGCTTCAGCCCCCTCGCATATAATGCGGGTGTGTTCGGCAAAGCGCGTAATCACACTTGATCCAACGTCTTGGTCCGTTAAGGAGGTGGTAGCGCGCCGAACGAGGCAATCGGACAATATAGCTTTAACACTTTCACTTAGACATAGGAGTTTGAAGGTGGGACTACTATATAGCTCTGGTATGTCCGCGTTTATCCATATACGGTGCGTTTACATACATGACCGGGAAACCGGTCCTTCATTAATGCAGAGGAATCGCGAAGATTCTGCTGAGTCATCGAGTGGTTGACCAGTCTCTCGCTTTATCATGACAGTCAGTTTTCGGCTTTCTCTACCGAGGTGCTCATCCAGATGAACCAGGGCACAATTGCAGTAGTTCTCCCTGTGCCACCTTAGCCAATATAGAGGAACGTAAGGCAGCAAAACATGGGAGCCGGGAAAACCCAATTATTAACCAAAGACATGATTCGGAGCTGATGCATATAAGGCCAAACTCGCGACGCCAAACACTCCCGAAGGTATTCGGACTCTACAACATATACTGGGCTGAGTAACACACTCGATGATGAACCCAGAATTTCAAGGTACGTGCATCAATCCGGCGTGACGAAAGAGCGCCTGTGGTGAGAGCATAATCTCAAAAACACACTGGTTGTTGTTTCTGTAACGTCTATTTTAGAACGGTGAATCATAAGCTCGCCGGTAACGCCGGTATTCCTCTTGGTCATTTTAAGTGCCATGAGGGGGTGAGACAACAAGAGACAATAAAAAGGTTTACACAGGGTCTTAATCTAAAAAGAACGGGCCCTGCTGCACGTATGCGCCTTTGTCTCTGTTGTGCCGTATTTTTGAAGGGTGTAGCACGATGGTCACCTGTTGAAAAAAAAAGAAAAACCCAGGCGAAAGATTCTGGTGTGACCGTGCGTAAAGTCGGTTAATCTTAATGAACCGTGAAAATTCAATTTCTTGAGTGTAAATTGGATCAAGCCGAACTATCGACCCTTTACATGCGGGCAGCCCCCAGCACCTCGTATGGGGGCATAGCCATTAATCAAGCTCAGGTTATTCTGGGCTGCTACAACTAGTGGTGTGCCGAACACGTCTAGCCGTGTCCGTGGTCTTGAAGACCGATCAGTTACTCGGGTTGGAGAGGTCGTTCGGTGGTTCGGCTGCTAGAGCCACCACGTAGTCTTCCGCGCGAAGAGAGCGCTCTGTGTTGCCGCTGATAGTGATGATGCCGCGTGGACCGGGCATCTTAAGTTTGAGATAAGCGTAATGCAGTACTGCATTGAAACAAGCAAGGGTCGTCTTCCGAGTAGTGCATGGTAGCCGCTTCGGAACGGAGCGATGTAGAAGATTAGTTCTTCGCTTCGAAAGTTGTCAGGAGAACCGAATACAATCTCTAATGTTAAAGAGCCCGTGCAGCGGGCTTCTATGCCTGGTATTACTCCTTTAAAGGTAGTACTGCTTTGGTTGATCCTTGACGGGTCTATCCCTATCTTGCGGACAGTGTCCTGATATATTAGATTAAGACTACTACCGCCATCCATGAGGACTCGGGTGAGATGGTATCCGTTGATTATTGGGTCGAGCACTAACGCAGCCGAGCCTCCATGCCGGATACTAGTCGGATGATCCCTGCGATCAAAAGTGATTGGGCAAGCCGAGCACGGGTTAATATTGGGGGCGATGGGATCTACAACATATACGTCTCAGAGTGTGCGTTTGCGCTTCCTCTTTGGTATGTGAGTGGCATAAATCATGCTCACTGTTTTGACCTCCGGTGGGAATTTTTTCTGTCCCTCAGTGTTCGGCTAGCGAGGCTCGTCCTCATCTTCACTTGGCGGCTCCATCCCTTTGTGTTCGGCATTTAGCTTGCCGGCCTGCTTGAAGACCCAGTATTCTCTATTGGTGTGATTTGCAGGTTTCTCGGGGGTGCCGTGAATCTGACAGGACCTATCTAGAATTTTATTTAGGCTGGACGAACCATCTCTGTTGCCTTTAAATGGCTTTTTTCGTTGACCGGGTCTAGAGCCCCTAAATCCGGTGTTTACTTTTGTATTGTCTGGGTTGTCTTCATTGTTTCGATGCTTGTTTTTATTGCATCGTGGCCTTCCATTGCCATCCCTGATTTCGGATGTGCCTGGGTCACTGGTGCCGCTGCAGGCTAACCAGCTGTCCTCGCCCACGCAAAAATGGTCATAAGAGTTGTTAGGGCTGCCATTGTCCTCGACTTTTCCTGGCCGAGGTGTTTGGCAAGCCATTCGTCCCGGACACTGTGTTTGAAACCTGCTAGGGCTTCCACATCCGGACAGTCGACGATTTGGTTCTTCTTGGTGAGAAATCTGTTCCAAAGCTTACGAGTTGACTCTCCTGGTTGTTGGATTATGTGACTTAAATCGTCTGCATCCGGAGGTCAGACATAGGTCCCTTGAAAATTAGACCTGAAAGCGTCCTCGAGTTCCTCCCAACTTCCAATTGAATTTTCGGGGAGGCCTTTCAACTAGTGCTGAGCTGGTCCTTTCAACTTCAGGGGCAGGTATTTGATGGCATGGAGATTGTCTCCGCGAGCCATATGAATGTGAAGAATAAAGTCCTCAATCCAGACCGCAGGGTCCGTCGTTCCGTCGTATGCCTCGATGTTTACGGGTTTAAACCCCTCTGGAAATTCATGATCCAGCACCTCATCGGTGAAGCACAGGGGGTGTGCGGCACCCCTGTACTTGGATGTGTCGTGGCGTGCGTCCGACGGCTGTAGTGTTTGGTATTGATTCTGAGCTGGTACTCGATCAGTATAGTCGGTTAGGTGGCCGTGATCCTACATAGGAGCACGTTTCCTAGATCCATAGATGGACCTGTGCATACCAGCTCTTTTGTCCAGGTGCTCACGTAGACCTTGTGCTAACTTGTGTGCGGCGTCATTAGCCGCTCTGTCTCGGCCATGGGGTGGTCGGTCCGGCAGATCGACCATATTGTTTTTTGGTGAAATGGGCGTCGTCGAATTCGGGAAGCAGCTTGCGCTTTGGGTAGCTCCTTGTGTGGTGATCACCGCCGTATATTTCATCAGTGTCGAGCACTTTGTTCCATCTGTGGTTGAGCGTATCCTGCACGGCTTTAAGCCGTTGCTTCTGCTTCTTCAAGCTCCTCACGGTGGCAATACGCCTTTTGTGGAGGTGCTCTTGTTCCAAATGCTTTTCCGGGATGATGTGTGCATCATCATACGGACTGTTCTCCTCTCCGGAGACAGGTTTATAAGTTTTGTCTTCGGCATCGCTGTGATCGAGCAGCGGCCCCGTACTGTGTTTGCTGTCCCCTTGCTCGGCCTGCTCCATCGCTGGGTCCATGGGGTCGTCGTTATCTCTAGCATCGTCTAGGGTGGTATTCTTTCTTATGACGTTATCTCTGTTTTTGCTACGGAGAGTTTTAGAGCGGCACCGCTGACGTCGGTGCTTCGGTTACTTCTAAAGAGGATCACCCTCCGTTGAATCCTTTTGACCTCACCATTGTTTTATTTGGGTGTGTCCACCATATATATGTCGTATGACGAGGTGGTTGTCCAGCGCCCTATTGGTGGTGGTTCCTGTTCTTCTCTGGCATCATCGTCTATACCGTCCATGTCTTCGGAGTCGAAATCAAGCATGTCGGTTAAGTCATCGACAGTGGGTATTAAGTGGGTGGTGGGTAGGTAACGAATTCCTTCATTGTCCGCTTCCCACTCGAGCCGGACATAGTTCAGCCAAGAGTCTCCTGACAGGGAGAGAGATTTTAATGAATTTAGCACATCGCCTAAGGGCGAGTGCTGAAAGATATCCACGGAGCTAAACTCCATGATCGGTGCCCAGTTAGATTCGATGGGCGCGGATGCACGCG
Source organism: Triticum dicoccoides (assembly GCF_002162155.2). Taxonomy (NCBI): domain Eukaryota; kingdom Viridiplantae; phylum Streptophyta; class Magnoliopsida; order Poales; family Poaceae; genus Triticum; species Triticum dicoccoides. Next base: position 419,165,725 of record NC_041389.1, on the reverse strand, counting down.
GTTCGGAGCCTATGGTCGGAGATGAGTCCGAGGGTCCGATGACACAGACCTCATTGGAAGTGGAATCTGTGTTTGGCTCTATCGCCCTTGAGTGTGCGGCCTCCGTGGCGGGGTCCATCCTCCCGTCCTCGGATGGCACGATCTGTACTGGATTTAAAGCCAGGGCAGCTGCAAGTGTAATCTCCTGAGCAACGTCTGATGGAAGATCTAGGTCATGCTCATTGCAACTGTAGGGTGCACCTGTCATGGGCTCGAATCCGTCTAAGATCAAGTCTCCATGGATGTCGGCTGTGTAATTCAAGCTTCCAAACCTGACCTGATGGCCAGGGGCGTAGCTATCGATCTGCTCCACATGGCCAAGCGAGTTGGCCTGCAGTGCGAAGCCGCCGAATACAAAGATCTGTCTGGGGAGGAAAACCTCACCCTGGACCGCATCATTGTAGATGATCGGAGGAGCCATCAAGCCTTATGGTGATGACACAGTGGAACTCTCAATGAAAGCACCAATGTCGGTGTCAAAACCGGCGGATCTCGGGTAGGGGGTCCCAAACTGTGCATCTAAGGCTAATGGTAACAGGAGGCGGGGGACACAATGTTTACCTAGGTTCGGGCCCTCTCTATGGAGGTAATATCCTACTTCCTGCTTGATTGATCTTGATGATATGAGTATTACAAGAGTTGATCTACCACGAGATCGTAGAGGCTAAACCCTAGAAGCTAGCCTATGATTATGATTGTTTTTGTCCTACAGACTAAACCCTCCAGTTTATATAGACATCGGAGGGGGCTAGGGTTACACATAGTTGGTTACAGAGAAGGAAATCTACATATCCTAATTGCCAAGCTTGCCTCCACGCAAAGGAGAGTCCCAACCGGACACGGGACGAAGTCTTCAATCTTGTATCTTCATAGTCCAACAGTCCGGCATAAGCATATAGTCCGGCTATCCGAGGACCCCCTAATCCTGGACTCCCTCATTGGGTTTAAGGGTTTTTGGATGCACAAGTAGTATCTCTACTTGGTGCGGAATTTTTGGCTAGCAAAGATGGGGGGCAAGCACACATGTTAAAGGATCTATGACAATATAAGTTCTATCTGAATATGAACAAACATAAATCATTACATTGTCTTCCTTGTCCAAGGTCAACAATTTTGGCATATAATATTTTGATGGGGGCTCACAATCACAAAAGATTTCCAAGATAGTGTATTTGCATGTGAAAGTTCTCTTGCTTATAGTAATCATTCAGGAATTGCTTGTATGACCAATATTGTGATTGTCAAGCTTCAAAAGATTGCACTTTCTAAACCCAATGTGAAGCTACCACTAGACATTATATGAACTTATAATTTCAACTACATGATATTCAATTCATTCAACAATTTACTCATAGGATATAAGTGAAGCACAAGAGTAAATTACAAGCTACTCTAGAAAGATATAACTGAAGATCAAGCGAGTAGTTATGTAAATGGGTAGCTATTTGAGGACACTCTCTTATTTAAAAGTATAGATCTAAATATTTTATTAAAACAGCAAGAAAAACAAAATAAAATGGAATTCTAAGGATGGCACACATCATGTGAAGAAGCAAAAACTTAGGCTCAGCCGAGGCTAACCAATAATTGTTGATGAAGAAAGGTGGGATGCCTACCGGGGCATCCCCAAGCTTAGATGCTTGAGATTGGTTGAAATATTATCTTGGGATGCCTTGTGCATCCCCAAGCTTGAGCTTTTGTGTCTCCTTAATTCATCTTATATCACGGTTTCCCTAAATCTCAAAAACTTCATCCACACAAAACTCAACAAGAACTCGTGAGATAAGTTAGTATAAATCAATGCAAAACCTTGTCATTCTCTACTGTAGCAAATCACTAAAATTATTATTTGACATTGCATGCTAAATTCCTCTGCATAAGTAATACTCCTATCCTCAAATAGAATCATTAAACAAGCAAACATATGCAAACAATGCAACCATAAGAGCAATCTGCCAAAACAGTACAGTTTGTAAAGAATGCAAGATTCATCATACTTCAATAACTCCAACAATTCTGAAAAATTACCACACTGTAGAAAATTTATTATAGCTTACTATGCAAAAAGTTTTAACATTTTATCACATTCTGACTTTTCTTAGGAATTTTTGCAACACCGATAAACTTTCTGTTTTGAAACAACAACATGTAGACTTGCAAAATAAGCATGGTAAAGGCTATCCTTGCCACTTTTATTGAAAATAAAACATGCAAAACATTATTCTAAATAATAGCAAAAAAATCCTAACAAAATAAAATGACTCTCCAAGTAAAACTCATATCACGTGACGAATGAAAATATAGCTCCAAGTGAGATTACTGATAATGTTGGAGACGAAAGAGGGGATGCCTTCCGGGGCATCCCCAAGCTTAGTTGCTTGGATCTTCCTTGAACATTACCATGGGTTGCTTTGGGCATCCCCAAGATTAGTGTCTTGTCACTCCTTATTCTCCTCATATCGATATCTCACCCAAAACTTGAAAACTTCAATCACACAAAACTTAACGGAACTTTGTGAGATAGGTTAGTATGATAAAGAGCAAACCATTCACTTTGCTACTGTCAAAAACAAGATTCATAATTATTCTCACACAATGCCTACTGTAGCCTATCATTTCCATAATTTATATTGAGTAATATAATCCATAGAAACTAGGAAACAAGCAAACTATGCATTGAAAAAAGAATCTGTCAAAAACAGAACAGTCTGAAGTAATCTGTACTCCAACCATACTTCTATAACTCCAAAAATTCTGAAAACTTAGGACAATGTAGATAATTTGTATATCTATCATCTGTAAAAAAATCAGATCAAAAAGCACGTTTTGATGAATTTTTAAAATTCCTGGACCGAGCGTAAAAGGTTCTGTTTTGGGACAGACTCATGTCAACTATCATCCATGCTATCCCAAAGGCTTTACTTTGCACTTTTCATGCTCTCACATCCCCGGCAACGGTGCGAGAAAAGAGATTGATGTCTACTACACAACTTGTTCTTGTAGACTCATGTTGGCCCTCCAAGTGCAGAGTTTTGTAGGACAATAGAAAATTTCCCTCAAGTGGATGATCTAAGGTTTATCAATCCGTGGGAGGTGTAGGATGAAGATGGTCTCTCTCAAGCAACCCTGCAACCAAATAATAAAAAGTCTCTTGTGTCCCCCAACGCATCAAATACAATGGTAAATTGTATAGGTGCACTAGTTCGGCGAAGAGATGGTAACAAAAGAGTAGTAATGATAGTACATATTGATTTTTGTGGTAGGAACAATAAAAACATCAAGGTAGAAATTGATAAACCAGAGCACAAACGGTATTGCAATGCTTGAAAATGAGGCCTAGGGTCCGTACTTTCGCTAGTGCAATCTCTCAACAATGCTAATATAATTGGATCACATAACCAACCCTCAACATGCGATGAAGAATCACTCCAAAGTTCCTATCTAGCAGAGAACATAAGAAGAAATTGTTTGTAGGGTACGAAACCACCTCAAAGCCATTCTTTTTGATCAATCTATCCTATAGTTCGTACTAAAATAACACAAAGCTATTCTTTTCGATCAATCTAACCAAGAGTTCGTACTAAATTAACACCATATGATACACATCAACCAACTCCAATGTCACCTAGATACTCCAATGTCACCGCAAGTATCCGTGAGTTGATTATGGGATATGCATCAAATAATTTCAGATTCATAATACTCAATCCAACACAATGAACCTCAAAGAGTGTCCCAAGATTTCTATCAGAGAAACAAAGACAAGAACATGCATCAATCCCTATGCATAGATTACCCCAATGTCACCTTGGCAATCTGCGAGTTGAGTGCCAAAACACATATCAAGTGAATCAATATTGTCGGGGGGATGAACCCCGGGCAGGCAATGGAACCCAGATCCTTTTCAAAGACAACAGGGCCGGTATCGCCCCTCAAGCCGGCTCATTCTTGGCCTGGTCGCCCAACCCGGCCAAGCACCTCGACCCGGCCGAACTCTCCAACCCGGGCAAGCTCCTCGATTCATCCCCAACAACCAGCTCAAGGCGGCCGAACCCGACACACCAAGACTTCCCCAAAAGCCCAGCTCCACCCTTGGTGTGTTCCTCAACCCAGCCACGGGTCATCTCCCGTCCCATCCAGGCCGTACAATGGGACGAGTCCCCATCTACCGATGACCGAGGCAACAGTGCTCCACCCATGCCTCTGGTCAGCCGGAGCATGGCAATAGTGCCCCTCGCCTGCCCGCTGACCAGGGCCTGCGTGGCAACAGTGCCCCTGTTGTCACTGCTGACGCCAGCAAGCGGCGACCTGACAGAGCACCACTGTACCCGAGTCAACATGGACACTCCCTGATGATCGACAAGACAGCAAACAGTGCCCCTAGGCAAGCGGGACCCACGCCTAGGAGAACCCGGCAAGCCCTGGCACCCGACAGGTCCCAGCTCCGGGTTCCCAGTCACTGACAACCCAGCCCTACGGCCTTGTAACATTACCATGTACTCCGGGGGGTTGGCCTATAAAACCCCCCAGGAGCCCTCAAGCATACAGGCAAGCACGCAGAGGTGTAGCCAACCGACCAGTAGAACACACAAACATGCACAAGGAGAAGGAGCAGCCTGAGCCCAGGCTAGCCTTCCTTCTTCCTCCAAACAGCTCTAGGAGCAACTCTGTACTATTGCATACCGACCACACTCGGCAGGACTAGGGGTATTATCTCTCCGGAGTGCCCCGAACCTGGGTATGTCTTACATCCCGCGCTCGCTCATGCCGACCTCGCCTCTGGAGCCCACCAGTGCCCTCAAGCCTCCTCCTCTCTTTAGCCATCCCTTGGCATCTACCGTGCACCCACCATGACAAATATGATACCCCATTGTCACGATAGGTATTCATAGCAAGACATACATCAAGTGTTCTTAAATCCATGAAAGTATTCAATCTGATAAAACGAAATATCAAAGGGAAAACTCAATTCACAACAAGATAGACAGGGAAAACGCCATATGATTCGACTATATTAACAAAGCCCGCGATATGTCAAGATTGTGACATCTCAAGAACACGAGAGAGAGAGAGAGAGAGAGAGGGAGATTAAACAAATAGCTACTGGTACAAACCCTCAGCCCCGAGGGTGACTACGCCCTCCTGATCATGGTGGGCGCCGGGATGATGAAGATGGCCACTGGATGATCTCCCCCTCCGACGGAGTGCCGGAACGGGGTCTAGATTGGTTTTTCATGGCTACAAAGGCTTGAGGCGGCGGAACTTCTGATCTAGGGTTATTCTGGTTTTTTTGGTATTTATAGGATTTTTCGAGTTGGAATCACACGAAGATGGGCCACGAGGCGAGCACAACCCACCGGCGCATGGGCAAGGGCCAAGGTGTGCCCCGGTGTCTTGTGCCCTACTCCTTCACCTTCTGTTCCTTCCATGAAGCTTCGAGGGTCTCTTTCGTTCCAAAAAAATCATCAAAAAAATTCAGCTCATTTGGAGAACTTTCAGTTCTGCACAAAAACAACACCACGGTAGTTCTGCTGAAAACAGCGTCAGTCCGGGTTAGTTCCATGCAAATCATACCAAAACCATATAAAATTGTTGTAAACATGGCATGAATACTTCATAAATTATAGATAAGTTGGAGACATATCACGGGTCTACAAAAGCGCCCGGTGGATTGCTTGAGTACCGTGCTTCCAGACGGGTCTCCTTCGACGTGAGCTAGGTGCATCACCCCCGGCGTCGAGGGCACACGGTGACGTGTTCGTGTGCGAATAGAGAGATCCAATCTCGGAGGGGCTCTTGCCCCTCCGCCGCCATGGAGGCCATGGACCAGAGTTGTAACCCTTCTCCCATCTAGGGGGAAGGTCAAGGAAGAAGAAGAAGGAGGGGGCTCTCTTACCCTCTCTCCCGGTGGCGCCGGAACGTTGCCTGGGCCATCATCGGCGATCTACAACAACAACTTTGTTGTCGTCATCACCAACTCTCTCCCCCTCTATGCAGCAGTGTAACACCCCTTCTCCCCGCTGTAATATCTACCTGAACATGGTGCTCAACTCTATATATTATAACCCAATGATGTATGGCTATCCAATGATGTTTGAGTAGATCCATTTTGTCCTATGGGTTGATTGATCATCATGATTGGTTTGAGTTGCATGTTTTATTATTGGTGCTGTCCTATGGTGCTCTTCATGTCGCGCAAGCATGAGGGATCCCCGTTGTAGGGTTTGCAACATGTTCATGATTTGCTTATGGTGAGTGGAGTGAGTGACAGAAGCACAGACCCGAGTAAGTAGGTTGTTTGCATATGCGAATAAAGAAGACTTGATACTTTAATGCTATGGTTGGGTTTTACCTTAATGATCTTTAGTAGTTACGGAATTTTGCTAGAATTCCAATCATAAGTGCATATGATCCAAGAAGAGAAAGTATGTTAGCTTATACCTCTCCCTCATATAAAATTGCAATAACGATTGCCGGTCTAGTTATCGATTGCCTAGGGACAAATGACTTTATTGTGACAAAAATCTCTCTACTAAAACTAACTTAGTTGTTTCTTTATCTAAACAGCCCCTACTTTTTATTTACATGCTCTTTGTTATCTTGCAAACCTATCCCACAACACCTACAAAGTACTTCTAGTTTCATACTTGTTCTAGGTAAAGCGAACGTTAAGCGTGCGTAGAGTTGTATCGGTGGTCGATATAACTTGAGGGAATATTTGTTCTACCTTTAGCTCCTCGTTGGGTTTGACACTCTTACTTATCGAAAGAGGCTACAACTGATCCCCTATACTTGTGGGTTATCAACCCACACCTTAGATGTTATATGTTGATACGAGTTCCTTGGAGCTTGTAGATCTGAGATATAGCAGCTCACAAGATGCCTTAATATTTTTACAAGAAACCTCAATGAGTTTGAGAATTGCACACAATTTGTACAAAAACTACTCAGATGCCCTTGGATCCCATATCCGATGACCTCGAAGCTCATATCACCGTAGCATCTAAGATGAGGGTGGACCTCATATTCTCTTGTATGTAAGAATGTTATACTACCACACCTTAGATGCTTTGGTGATACAAGCTCTTCAGAGCCGTTAGATCTGTGATCCAATGACACCTTGGTAGTTTGAATGTTTTTTTGCAGAAAGCCCCCAAAGAGTTCAGAAATTGCTCACAAGCACAAAGACTGCTCAGATCCCATTGGATCTCAGATCGAACGACCTCAAAGCTCGTATCACCGTAGCATCCAAGTTGCGAGAGCACCCGATGTTTTCTCGCACGAGAGAATATGAAGTGCTCCCACACCATAGATTCTATGGTGATACGAGTTCCCGGGAGATCTAACGGCTCACAGTAGGAGGTTTGAATGTGTTTTGCAATATAGCCCTCAAAGAGTTTGGGAATTGCGCAGAAAGCACAAGTACTACGCATGTGGCATTTGATCACAGATCATACAACCTAGATGCTCGTATCACCGTAGCGGCTAATTAAGCTACAGGGAGCACCTAATATGAGCTACTAGGAGCCGTTGGATCCAATATGCAATGGCACACACGAGGCCTGAATGTTTCATTTGCAAAAAAAACCTTGGAGAGTTTGGAAATTGCTCATAATTACAAAGACTACTCGCAAGCCATTGGATCTCAGATCCAACGACATAAAAACTCATATCACAATAGCATCTAAGCTGCGGGTGCATGTGATATTCTATGCTGCTGTCATTTTTGTTCCTAAACTTATAACATATGTGTAAATGGTGTCGTAACTTGTCAAACCGCGCAAAGTGTTTGTGCAAAAAAACCATCCTACACTGAAATATCGGAACAACACATGGGGGTTCCACTTGTCATTGATCAAATTTGGACCTAAAACTAACAAATCTGAAAGATGAGATTCGAACTGGTAACCTGGACTACAAAGCGTAGGTTGATAGCCTCAAACAACAATTGTTGTTGGCTTTGTCGCAACTTGATTTTATACAGTATTACGTTGAGTAGAGTAGAGGGAGTGACTCGTCAAGACGTGCATGACCATTGACTCACTTACTGGTGGGTCCCATGTCTGCAATCTCTCTCTCTCCTCTCCATCCAGTAACCTTTAGACGCACGGGCACACAATAAGAGCGGCGCAAGCTTACCATGGTGTTATTATAACTAAAAAGGATGCTTGGAAAATAGAAGAATCGCCTAGAACAAGAGATGTTGTGGTTGGTCGAGACGAAGCTAACCACACCTATCCTACATGCCACGTTAGCATGATGAAGTTCTGTAGCTAGTGGGGTGTTTCCCGATTGGCCGGGTCTCGAGGTAAAACCATAGGTAGTACATCTGATACAGTATATTTTTACACACACATTTTCCCTCCGTGCCGAGACATGGCACACCCTACCGCGCGGTTTCTGGGTCCTCCTGGGTGGTGCACGCATATTTTCTTCCTTGGCGAGATGTGGGACGCCCTACCGCGCGTTTTCTAGGTCCTCCTCGGTCGTAGCACCGAAGCAAGTAAATGAGTTGTCAAATCACAAAAGCCCACCTTTCCCGCCGAGTACACCAGTGAAGCGGAGTGAAGCACGATGGCTAGGTAGTTCAGCTAGTGCAACCGATTAGCTAGACCGGCGCCACATTTGTTTTTTCACCCCTTTTTTCTCTCCTAGCTGGCAAGTAAATTTAAATACCCACCGCAACGTTGCTCTGATCTTTGGGTGCGGCGGGCACGGCAGGATTTTTATTTTTTTGATTGATGGGAGCAGGCGTGGCAACAATTAGTCATGATTACTCCGCCTGTAATACCCACTACTCCCTGATGTCAAAATTCACCGACTGATGTTTTCCCATGGTGAAAACCAAAAGATTCACCCTGCTCCTCGGCTGGCTCCCTCCGCCTTCTCGTTGATTGCACCGCCTTTCAACTGTTTCGCCCCCTTTTCTTCCTCTCCCCATTGCTTCTACCTGGTTCCTTGGCGACAGACAAGATCACGGAGTCTGAGGTGAGGCGCGTGACACAGGACCTCCAGGCTAAGGATGCGGAGCTCAAAGCCAAGGACGTGGAACTCCCTTAGCTCAATGAGGAGAGGAGTGTCATGCTCCTCCTTTATGTGCGGGAGTTCACGGAGCTTCAAAAGTGGCAGGCGTCCACCACAAAGATGCTCGAGGCATCGGTGGCGTTGCTGCAGAAAGTAGGAGATACGATGGGCGGTCAGGCGAGCCGGCTGGAATGCGAGTGGGCTGATCGTGACGAGGTCCAAGATCACCTCAACCACTTGGTGGACCATGTTGCCATGCACGTGTTGCGGCTGCGTGATGACTACTGTCGTGCCAGCACGACCATGCCAGCCGTCGGGCTAAACCCTTTCGACCATGCCGTTGACTTCAATGAGCTGTAGCTTCCTGACCTAGTCTCCTTCTTCACTTATATCTCGAAGGAGCTGAGCCATCTCTGCACGATGGTGGGGGCGGAGCTGGACAAGCAGGGGTTGCAGGCGGTCCTCGCCATTGCTGGCCAAATCCTCTAAGGGCTTCGTCATCGGAATCCATTCATGCCATTGGACGCCGTCTTTGACGAGCTGGCTCCCATCGACCGGTAGAGGGCTCTGTGGGCGGTGGCACCCTGCATCACCAACATCGCGTGCCTCGAGAAGCAGAGGGACTTCGGTGGTGTTTAGGCGTCCTCTGCATGGGCATGTCTCGGTGCAACATGACCGTTAGATCAAACTCAGACGGTGCAAATCAGTCACTGTAGCACAAAGCATGTGGGTATGTTTGGTTGCATTCTCATCTCAATATAGCTGTTCCCTCTTCGTGCATGCTCATCTCAGCACCCCTCTTCATGCATGCTCCTATTGTATTTGTGTTAACCTACTTGTGTGGACTCATGCACCCTTCATGCACTCTGCCGAACACCCAAAAGTGGGTCAAGAAGGGAACTTTTGCTCCCATGCACCCTTCATACACCCTGCCTAACACTTATTCGTGCTTCATATGGTACATGTTTTGTGGTGTACTATAGCATTGTACTCTCCATGCACTGTAGACCTAGTTCTGTTAATATTGATCTCACTATTCATTCTCGATCGGACAGTCAAAACATGGGTATGTTACATTACTGTTCGTATAGTTGACATGCGCACAACATCATTTGTTATCATCATATCTTACTACACTAGCAACAAGATTATATAGTACTGACGTATGAACCACTGCACATGGCTAGTAGTAGGAGTAGTATTGTGTCAGTTCAAGTGGTTGCCGTGTTTCGCACTCCTCCATCGTAAGAGTGGAAACGCTTGCTGTAATCATTTTTTTCGTCAAAGACAGTGGACATGCTCTACCGTGTGGATCCTCCTCGACGTTTGTCGGGAACCTTGCTACTCACTTTTTCCAACATGTGGGACAACCAGCATCAGGGTCCACTTGCCATGCACTAAATTACTCCGTACTAGAGTGCACAACTGCACAGTAGACTACACCGGTCGAAGCGCCGCAGTAATGCACAATGAGCCGTCAAATCACTCTTCTCCCTCATCTTCCTCTCTTGAAGAAAACCCCAACTCGCTTCTCTCTCATCTTGTTCCTCATTTCTTCAAGAAAACCCCGACGCGCTTCTGCCATTGTTCTTCTCTCCCAAAGAAGGAAAGGTGAGCGCATCAATGGTGATGCTTCTGTCCAAGGCTCGATCTTGCAACCCCACAACCGACCCTAACTCCCTCTCTGTTCTTCTTTTGGGTTTGTGATTATGGTTTCTTTTATTTTATTTCTATTTGCCAGTTTCTTGATGGACCCTGGAGCACCGGCCAAAGTGATGTCTATGGCTCTGGCCAAAACCATCGAGGCTCAGGATATGAAGAAGCGCAAGCACCCCACCCATACTACCACAGACAAGCTCAAGGCCATCGCCCTGTCCAAGCCCCCCTCTCCAGGATCCCTCGTTAAGCCAATCCAGGTAATATCTCTTCTTGACGATCTTTTTGGCGATCTTGATTGTGTTTTTTCATCTAACATGCAATACTAGTACTAGTAGCACAACTTTCTAGGTGATATTGCATGTGATTTTTGTGTGCCAAATGACGGTTATAAATTGCTCTTTTGATCAAAACATGCGAGAGGTTGGCATACATATGATTTTTGCACATAACACTGATTTCTTATAGATCACTTTCAACCACTTTATGAACATCAATGCTAGCTATAGGAAATGCAAGATTTTAGCTCTCATGCGTTGGAAAAGAGTATAGTGGCCTCAGTAACTTGTGTTTATGGATATTGCAAGTAATATCTCTGTTCACAAATATAAGATGTTCTAACTTTTTTGTGCATCTCATGTAGACATGTTCTAGTTTTTTTTTTCACTCATTTCTGTGCATATATGTAGTCTTATATGGAGTAAAATATCGAAAATCAACCTATATTTCTGAACGGAGGTAGTAATAAAATATTTGGTTTCTGTTTGAATTAGAACCAGGTCTGTAGTGGAGATTAAGTTCTCAAAGTCATGTCGTGTGAACTGGAAGACATGAGGATGTGTTCTACTACTAAACTATCTAGCCGCTATGTACTTGTCGCCACGTGTCATGAACAAGTGTTTTCCTGTAGCATTGTTGTCAGGCGTGTGCTCGAGGGTGTACTTCACCACAACAATTTCCTAGTTGAGCCTTCGATTACGAAGGGTGTGGTTCTTGTAAAGCTTCCCGACAAATCTGATGCGGACTGTCTTCATCGTCATGTTTATGAGTGGAAAGACCACTCTGTTAGGTTCTCCAAGTTTGACAAGATGGCGAAGGTGCCGATAGACATCTCTCACGAAGTCCATGGCCTAGTCAGTTATGTGGGGTACATCCCATAGGTCGGTGGCAAGAAATAGTCTGCAGAGTTTAATTGGTGCAACTTTGCTTGTCTGTAGTAAGTACTATTGTTCAGTACTTGATTTGTGTGTGTGAACCCTGTATTGTTTAGTATTGCCACTTTTGTTGTGTGGTGAGTCCTGATAACAATCTATGTTAATGTTTGTCCACTCAATTCAGTCTGTATATTTTGAAGTATCCAGATCATATTTTTTGTGATGGCGGTTCATCAATTATGGTTACACTCCAATATCTGTATCCATTGCAGGGTTTATCGCACCCACCAGGATTTCTAGTCCCAAGGATGTTCGCTCCATACGAGTTGTCATGACCTTTGGATTGTCCTTCTTGTGGGAGTAAGTGGGGGCCTTGCATGCCACCCGTAATTGGACAATCAACCATCTATTTAGAACTTGAACATAGTGATCCTGGTAAGGATTCACTCGTGTCACATCAAGTAAATCTTATTGATTTACTGTCATGTTTTCTTACTTTTGCTGCAATATTATGATGCAAGTTTTGCCATGTCACATTTGTTACAGAATAAACCGTTTGGTTTGCTCCATAATGGTTATTTTAGCAAGTTGCACTTCTTATGACGTGCCAGTAACAAAGGCACCGTCCATCACTTATATTACTGGACACAATTGGATCAGTCTATTGTTTGAGTACAATATGAAACCCCATGATGATCTGCAGTTTGTTTTAACAAACACGCCACAATTAGTCCTTCTCGCATTTAAAAGAAGTGAAGAAAAAGACCGGATCCAGGTCACTGAGCCTAGTGAAGTTAGAAAGTTGAAGTATGAAATCATAGCAGACCAGAGATGATCGTTATTGTGTCGCACATCGGTAGCACCTTCAGCATCAAATCGAGCACCGACACCTGCTCCGACGACACTAGCTCTAGCACTGACAGCGGTAGCAGCTCAGTCTGATCCACAAGAGGATTGGGCACTGGCCGTGTCAGCGGATCAGGCTGGTCTACCGGAGGATCGGGCACTAATACGGGCACCTGCTCCGACACCGGCACCAGCTCCACAAGGAGCACCATCTCCGACAGCAGCGGCGGCACTACCAGTCGCACCGGCACGGGCGCCATCCATGGCTTCGGCACCTGCACCAACACTTGAAGTTGCACTTGCATCTGCTCCGGACTGTGCAACGGCAACGGAACCATCACTTGCACTAGCAACAGACTGGGTTGCAGTTCGCACTGTATATACCAAAGTCCTCACAAGAACCAAGATCTCCACCTTCTTGGTAAGCATTGGCAGCCCAAGTGTTTTGTTCTTTTTTCTTTCCATGTTGTTTCACATGATTCACTATGTTGATCGAACTGTTTGTGTATGTCTTTTTATTTGCAAACATAGAATTCCTATAGCAACTAGGGCGTCATTCAATAATCCAGGTGATTGTGGCCAAGTTTCTCGTACCATGCGCAACCTTGGTGTGATGAACCTACTCAATATACAGTAAGTACAAAGGATGGTCGCATGATGATTGATGCTAAAGGATGGTCAAGGTTCAAAAATATATCAAATCTTGCGGTTGGGATGATGTGAAAATCGAACTTTCTCGACAAGGAGAGATGGTCCTAATCAACGTTGAAATTCTTCAGTAGCACCACGCAACTGCCGAACTGATCTATCCTCCGAGAGCTTTTGATGTAATAATATGGCATGGTGAAACAAGTGTCCTGTGTGTATGTGTAGTACGACAGTATTATTTATCACGTAGGATATTGTGAAAGAATTACAACTCTGATTTTGGTCAGGAACTGTCATTCGATTTCAATCTAAAAGTTGTCGTGCTTTATTTAATTTTCTTTATTCGCCTTGCGACAGCATCTTAAACCAGCATCGTACCGATCGCTTGCAATATTTACAGGACGAAATGCGCTGAGTTAGAACATATGGGCCCCCAAACATGCAGGCCTACCGTCCTGTGGCCCAAAGTCCAGAACCATCAGCCTATCTGAGTATTTCATTCTCATCTGAACCCACATATTATGTTATATATATTCCCCTTGTTTTTTCTTCTATACAAAGTTGTGATATAAAAGATTTTTATATTTATTTACAGAGGGAGTATCTCTCTATCAAAAATATATTTATGTGTAACTAGTTACTCCTGCCTTTCTACTACCTTTCGCCGATATATGGGGCATCCGGCAATGGGGTCCACGTGCTATGCACCAAATTAGAGTGCACAACTGCACGGTAGACTCACCCCGGTCATAGTGCCGCGGACCCATAGTAATGCCCAATGAGCCGTCAAATCACAAAAAACCCACCTTTCCAGTAGTAGCAGTAAACTGGACAGACGAAGCAGCAATATTTCATTGGGCCTGAATCCCCTTCTCCCTCGTCTTATTGTTCAGAGAAGACCTCTCCTCGGCAATTGTGTAGGGTTTTCTCATGAAGAACCAGGTACAAATTCTTCATCCATCCTCGATAAATCCTAGTCCCTTGGTCGCGGGTAATCCTAGGATGGCAGTCGCCACCATTTCCCAAAGTGCGAGGTCCCTACTGGTTTCTGCGCCCTAGGCAAGACGCCACACTTGTTCCTTCTCATCCTAACACAGGATTTTAGAACATGCATAGTATGTTCCTAGGATTGTGAACATGCTGTCGACTAATTTGGAAATTTGGATTGATATATTTGGATAAAAGGTACTAGTACCAGTCAACACTGACGCGAAAGAGGAAATTATTTCTAGATTTGGATAGCGAATACATGGTGTTCTCATATTATTTTTCCTGCAGTGCATTCCTTGCTCTGCCAGAACACATGTACTCAAGATGGTCGGCCTTGCCATAACTGAATACACTCGTTTAATGGTCACATTGAAGACAAGCCATGGATATAAGTTCTGAGTTGGATTCATGGACCAAGAAGATCGCTGCTTTTTTATGGCCAAACTTTGATACACTTTCTCAAGTGTTACAGACTGAAAGTTGGCGCACGAGTGTTGATGGAAATAGCAGAACCTGGTCTCATCTTCACTGTGATCTTCCACCCCGACATCGTTCCATAGTTCATCCATGTTAGTTTTGTATCTGGTTCTTGCATGTTGCCTCGATTACTTCTTAATCCACATATTTTATCTAACTAATCACAATTTGAGTTTAGAAGTAGCAACTAGCAACGACTTGTGATTCCCTTCTCTCACGAAGATGCTACTTCTAACTAATATATCTTATAATTGGTGGCACGTGTAGGTTATTTCAAATTTCAGCACACTACTCATTTTTTATTCTATAAGAACTCGACTGTTACTGATGGCATTGAAGTTGACTGGGATGACATCCACCAGTTCCTACACTTTATTGATCGTCTTGAGGTCCTTGTAGGGCGTTTCAATTGTGGAAGACCACGTAGGATATGTGTGCCACTGGTGCACACATTGAACAGGTCCAACTGTGTTAAGAAACTTATGGTACGAGTTGTTTTCCGTTATATATGTTGTTCATAAACTCTTGCTTATACATAGTTTTACATTTGTGATCTTCTTGAAACAGAAACTGACCCGTTCTATTGTTCCTATACAGATGCCTGACCATGGTTAGGTCAGACATGCACTTGGTCACAACATGATGTTTATGTCGACCTACTCCATTTCCCTTGGAGGTGAAAATATACTTATTCATGGGTGGTCTCAAATAATGAAGGCCCGTCCATCTTAGAGAATAGGACAGAAGGTTATGCTCATGCTTTTCCATGGCTCTAAAGCGAATATCCCGTTTATTAACCATATTGCAAGATGAAGCCGCTTTCAGAAGGTTGTGGATGCGCGGGCTGGCGCCTGGGCCTTGTCTTGGGGTTTGGTGGCCTCACCCTTGGTTAACTGTACGCAAAGTAGCACTCTTCGAGGCGTGCTTTGTATGGTTGAACATGTATAAGTACTCATACTGCTTTCAGCTATGGTTATTAGGTGCCCCTGCATGCTGGTTTCAGTTAAGGTTGTTAAGTACTCATGCTGCTTTTACAGTCTGTCGTGTTTCTTCAGTCTCGTCTTCCTCCAGCCGCCGAAACCAAACCAGCGTCGGCGGGGCCGCCTACTTCCGCCTCCCAAGGCTAGTTGCGCCTCAGTGCACACATCACCGCCCAACCGTATCCTAAATCGTTAACACCGACATCCGAGGCCTCGTCGTCGTCCTCCACGCGCTTTGGTGCGCTCGCCGCGGCGCCGCCCTCTCGCGCTGTCAACATGGTCAACAAACAAGAAGAATTGGGAGAGGACTGTACGTGGAGAGGATGACACTAAGGACCCACCATGTCCATGGCCGTATGCAAGCAAGTTCCTCATTTTTTGTTATATACTCCATTGTCAGCATATAGAAAAACAAAATGTTTCCTCCTAGTCATTTGCTGACATCTGGGACCCACTACATGGTCAGCATATAGTCAACAGACAAGAGAACATCACAAAATTGGCTGACACCTGGGATGTAGCTGCTAGAGTAGTAAATTTTTTTCATTTTACTGTTGAGACGGAGCAGGGTTTCAACTGGGCTGTGGCCCGTCTAGCCTAGGCTTCTATTTTATGTTCACCACATCACCAACCTAGCTATTTTTTCTTTGTGAAAATGTCTAGCCCAGATTATTTTTCCTGAAAAATACCCAATCCAGGCATACCCAACCCAGGCCTACTTATTTTTCTCCGCCCTGCTGGGCTGCTGTTTCAAGACGGTTGCAAATCTTAAAAGTAATATGAAATGGGTTGTAAATATAAAAAGCACACGACAAATTGGCAATTACTTCCACATTTCTGTATTTTTTCATATTTTCATATTCCAATTTCAGTTTACCTAGACATTTCCGTACTAAAAATAGTTTGGACCCCACCAAAATATGCGAAACTTTGTATAAATTTTTAACCCTAGACTTGGCCAACGAAAACGGACTGCAATAAATTGCATAAGAAGTTGCAAATGAGTTGTAAATTATTAAAATAATGGGGAATGGGCTGACTTGTGGGCCTATTAAGTTGATGCGTATGCAAGATATTTTTTTTACTTATTATATACGTCAACAAACGTATCTAGCAGAAGTGACCGTTGGATGTCAATTCAACGACTGTCGTGTTTCTTCAATCTCTGATCTTCTTGCTCAAGCCGCCAAATCCAACGTCGGCGGGACTGCCTACTCTACCTCCCGTGGCTAGTTATGCTGCCGTGCAGGCGTCACCCCCCTACTATCAAATTTAAGGTTCCGGCAAAACCCTTGAGGTTCGAACACTGGGGTGCGCACGAAGATTTCCCCCTACCGAATCTCGCCCTCGGCCTCGCTGCGATCTCTAAGCTTAGCTTGATGAACTCACAACACAAGAGACACAAGATTTATACTGGTTCAGAAAACCGTTGTGGTGTAATACCCTACTCCAGTGTGGTGGTGGTGGATTGCCTCTTGGGCTAATGATGAACAGTACAAGGGAAGAACAGCCTCCTGAGGAGAGGTGTTCTTGTGCTTGGTGGGTGCGAGGATGAACTGAGTTCATTCCAGTCTCGTTTCTACTATGTTGGCTAGTCCTATTTATAGAGGCCTGGTCCTCTCCCCAAATATTGAGAGGGAAGGGATCCAACAACAGCCAATTTGAAAGGGGACAACTAGTATAAGCTATCCTGACTAAAGGTGGTCTTCACCTGTCAAAGGCGCTGGTGGTGACGCCGTCTTGGGCTCCACGATGACCTCCGTCCTGCCGTCCTGCTGGTCTTGGTCTTGTTGCACCGATATGGAAACCTTTGCCTGATGCCCCGGTACTCCGCGCCCGCGTTTGCCCCGTTAGCACCAAAGGGGAAACAAGGACACTACGCGCGCTGGCGCCCGCCTGGCCTTGGTCATCATGGCTTGCATCACGGGAACCTCACGAGGTACCCCTTGCCTTGATCTCTCCGCCACCTCGTGAGCCTACCTGGTGAGGATGCTCCTGAGGAGGCCTTGCACCGTTTGCCTTGCGAGGCTTGGCCCCTCGCGAGGGTCTCGAGTGTTGGTTGATGAAGACAGGCCGTACTGGGCTACTGGTGGAGCCACTCTGTGGGCCGCAAGCAGGCAAGTCTGGGGACCCCCATTCCCAGAACACCGACAGTAGCCCCCGGGCCCAAGGCGCGCTCGGGCTTGGCTTAGCGGTGAAGCCAAAGGGCAAGGTTGGAGCGCCGCGGGCCCCAACAGCATGCGGCCTTGGTCAACACATGGCGACTGATTGGACGTGGGCGTCTCCGCTTCCCCATGCTGCCCCAATATCTGCCTGGCTAGGCGGCCACAACAGCCTACACAGTTATTTCCTCGTTGTAGGCGGCGTGCTTCCTATCCTCCATTCCTCCTTGAGCCCCTACTTCTGCTCCCAATCTGACTCGAGCTCAGTCCCCTCCATTTCCATGGCACCGACTCGCACGGAGAAAGGGAAAAGCCTCTGTCCTCAGCTAACCCGCCCCTGACAATCGAGCCCGCCATCGGCCGATCGCGGGTGCTCAACTGGGAGGCCATGGGCAAGGTCCGCCCTGCACTTGCTTGTAGCTTCAACGAGTGGGGAGGGACGATGGCTTGGCCTACGTCCCGAGCCTCCATTGACAGGACAACCATTGAGGTTCCGTTCTTCGTTGATGCCCTGTGGGCTGGCCTGGTTCCCCCTTTCTCCGCCTTCTTCAACACAGTGCTTTCCCATTACCAGATTCACATGCTGCATCTTGATCCCCAATCCGTTGCCCTTCTCGCTGTCTTCGCCTTTGTTTGCGAGGCCATGGTGGGTATTGCTCCTTCCGTTGCCCTCTTGCGCCATTTCTTCTTGCTGCATCTGACCAACCCCTCGCAGTTCTCGGGGTGCCTGAGCTTCCAGGCTGTGGCAGAGACGGCCGCCTCGGGGATTGATTTCGATCTCCCACCGTCCACGAGCGGGTTTCGGATGCGGTGGATGTACGTGGATGTTGAAGTGCTCAGCCCCCTGCTCTCGCCTTCGTCGTTGTCCGCCACCCCCAACTCCGGCTGCGTCCAAGAGAAGCTTGCGAGCTCTTGCCTTTCCTTCATCTGGCTCCGGTTGAAGAGGCTGAGAGACCTTGGCATGACTGCGTCCCAGGTGGTGAAGGAGTTCCTCTGGCGTTGTATTGCCCCTCTCCAACACCATTCCCGGCCGATGTGGGCCCTGGCCGGTGACCAGGATCGCATGAGGCTTTAGGAGTCGGGGCTCTCACTCGAAGCACGAAGGACAGTGCTTGAAGTCTTGACTGGAAACCCGTCGCCAGGCGATATGTTGCAAGGGGGTTGTCTCTTGTATCTCTTCCCGAACAGGGTTAAGTTCGCGGGGCAGATGCCTTCCTTCGACGAATGGGGGTTGCGCCCGGTCGGCTTTGTGGGGCCTCATGAGAATCCTGTCATCGCGGCTCCCCTCCTTGCCGCCAGCACCGAGCTTGCCCCAAGAGTGGGTGCAGGGAGGCAAGCATCACTGGAGGCCGGAGGTGCAGCTGTCGAGGTGCCGACGCCGCTTGAGGTTCCCGCGGCGCCATCCTCAGGAACCCGTGAGGCTCGTCCTGAGGCGGTTGTTGAGGGGGAGATGCAGTCTGCGGCTCCTGAGGCCGAAGCTCCCGAGACCTCGGCAAGCCAGCATGAGGCAGAGTCTGATTGCTCTTCCCAGGTTGGCGCTCCTGAGGTCGACCGACTGGGTGCCTCTCCAGCCGCGCCCCACGCTGGCCTCCACGTCCAACGCCTTGGCCGGTTCCACGTGGACTTTGCCGCGCTCCATAAGAGGAAGGAGTCTTCGAGCTGCAGTGGTGGCACCATCCGGCCGTTGAAACATGGGAAGTACATCGCCATAGATGGGTAAGTACCTTATCCTTGTACTTCCCCAATCGCTGCTTCCCTTCCTGACTGTGGCTCTTCAGGATCCCTCCTGCCAAGCCCGTGGAGTCTCCCGAGATGCTACCTCCCCTGGCCTTGCCTTCATTGCTAGCCTTGAGCGCCCCAAGCCTACACGCCGTCCCTGGCGCGGGGTCACCCAGAGAAGCAAGCATGTCTACAAGGTGCATTGAGCCTGTGCCCTTGCTGCCTTTCCTTCGCAACCTTGCCTGGAGCGCGGCCAACCTACGCAGGGCTCCTCCTCTGGTCGTGGACGGCAGCTGGTTGGCGTCAATCCTGGGCTCCTCTTCAAGTGGTGAGGCAGCGCCGGTCGGGGTCCCTTGCGGGGCCTGGCCATCGACCGTGGGGGCGCCAGCCCCTAGCCCCCTGCCGAGAGGGGGCGAACTGCTTCGGATCCCGCTGACGGCGGACGACATCAGCCACACGCTCAAGTTTGCACACGAATGAAGCGTCGTCCGCCACGAGTTCTTCCAAAGGGTGATGGACGCGATGGGCCAACTTGGTGGAGAACTTGCGGATGTAGACGCTCGCCTTGAAGCTGAGGGCCTACGGCTGATCGAGGAGCGGCATAAACTGAAGGTGGACATCCACCTCAGGCGCCACCAGTGCGAGCTTGACAATGCTAAGGCTGAGGCGTCTCTTGCGACCTCGCCTGAGGCCTGCTCCCGAGCTTTGGAGGAGGCCCGGGAAGCAGATCATCGTTGTGAAATTGCAGAGAAGTGTGTGGTAGCTCCAAGCCTGGATTGCTTCCTTGGAGTAGCAGGTGGAGGCGCATCAAGCCGCCCTCGCATCACTAAGGGGGACGCCTGTCGAGGAGGGGGGGGTCCTGAAGCGTGAGGAAGCACTGACACTGGAGGCCACAGAGCGCAGTCTTGAGCTTGAGCGGTTGGAGATGAGGGAGCACCAAGTTGCCCAAGCGGAGGACACCGTTGGCGCACGCGAGGCCTGGGGCCAGGAGGAGGTCGACCATCACGTGGCCGAGGCTCGCGCAGATCTTGCGAGCAGGTATAAGCTGAAGCTAAAACTGGTTGAAGCTAAGGTTGCGGGCAGGACTGCCACCCTCAGGTCCAGGCTAACTGAAGCGGGACGGTGCGCAAAGGCCACCGTAGCCGCCCTGGTCTCGGCGCAGGCCGAGCTGGCCTCCGCCCGCGCCGAGCTGCATCCTCTTCAGCAGCGGGTTGCCAATGCTGAGTCCATCGCGGAGCAGAACAAGGAGGAAGTGCTTCAACGACGGACATTGGAGCACATGCACACCCCCATCCTCCAGGACCTCAGGAATAGGGCCAACGTGGCCTTGGGCAACATCTGTGACAAGAACGCCCCACATCCCCATGCGACCAACTACGCCAGTCATCTCCGCTTCTTTACTAACGTGGTAACACGCCTGGAGAACCGTTCCAAGCGAGCTCACCTGCTTGTTGAGGAGAGGATCTGCAGCCTGTTCGGGCGCGCGTTTTCCCGCGTCTTCGGCCATCTTCAGAACGCCTACCCCGACTTTGACTTTGACGCCGCCATCGCCCCGGTGCCCGAGGCCATCCGGGGCAACCTGGTGCGGTGGGTGGAGGATAACATGGATGCACTTGTTAGGACCTTTGCTTCCGACGATGATGGGGTGGTAGTTGCGGCGGACAAAGGCGGCGTGGTTGACAATGGTGACGGCGGTGCTGGTGATGGTGATGGCGATGCCAGTGACAGCGCCAGCGATGCATTTGGAGGCGAACCGGGGGACGTGGTGACCGATATGTCTGACTGATCCCATGTTTCTCTGATGTTTATCCTGCATACAGAAGCTCGGGCATGGCCCCAAAGGTTGTAAGAGCATTTTGGGAGGGGATGCCCCTCATGTAAAAGGATTGCTGTCTCTATGCTTTGCCAATGCTAAGGGCCAGTTCTTTCGGTGGCTTAAAAAATAAGCTGCCTCCTCCCCAGCTTTTTTCATAAGCTATCTTCCTCATTCATTGTGGCTTCTGAATTAGTTATGTGATTACTAATTTAGAAGCCTCAACAAATTTTGGGAGTGGCTTATTTTTTAAGCTGGGTAGAGGCAGCTTATTTTTTAAGCCGCCCAAAAGAACTCGCCCTAAATATATGAGCCTACGGGCCCTGCGGGGAGCTTGCTGTGGTAATTTACCTTTAGCCGGGACAAGTCCTGAACCGGCTCGTGAGGTCGTGAGTTTTCAGGGATCCCCTGAGGGACCTGCCGACCCGGTCGAGAGGGCCTCATGAGAGCAAGTGCCGGCTGTAGTATGGCATGCGTGCAGCATACGTGCGCTTCGCCCAGCCCCGCCCGCGAGGGGCTCGCAAGGGGGAGGCAGCCGGTGCAAACTCCAAATTACGGCAGGAACCAGAATGCAAGAAATCATATGAACGAGAAAAGTCACCCTCCCCGCGCACACAAATGAAAATTCAACTCCAACTTAAATCCGAAGCAAGGAAGACTATAGAAAGGGGGTCAAAAAGCAAATGGCCGCGTCTGACGCCTAGTCTAGTCTTCATGTCTTCACACCAGCGCGGAGCTAAGTGGTACCATTGGGCGTGGGAGGGAGCCCCCGAGGCCCGAGGGCGGCACTCCTGAGGCTCCAGGGCGTGTACAGCCCCACTCATTATTACGTGAGAGTGTCACGGGCGGTGAGCTTCATAGGTGTGAGCCTTACTTCATATCTCCAGACGAGGGCCCCGCCTTGTGCCTCCCTCAACCACCATTGGCGGCGACGGGAAACCAGGATGACACCAAGGGGCAAAAGGGACGCCAGCGGCGCTATCGGCGACCACGGTTCCTCTGCCATGGGAAGGCTTTGCAGCTCCTCCCTGGAAAAGGGCCTACCTCTGGGGGACGCCCTGCTCCATGTGCCGTGGGGAGGGGCCTTGCTCCCGGCCCCTCTCCTGCAGCCCCCAGTGAGGGAGTCCTGGATAAGGGGGTATCCGGACAGCCGGACTGTATACTTTGGCCGGACTGTTGGACTATGGAGATACAAGATTGAAGACTTCGTCCCGTGTCCGGATGGGACTCTCCTTGGCATGGAAGGCAAGCTTGGCGATTCAGATGTAGATCTCCTTCTCTGTAAACCGACTCTATGTAACCCTAGCCCCCTCGAGTGTCTATATAAACCGGAGGGTTTAGTCCGTAGGACTCAACAACAATAACAACAATCATACCTAGGCTAGCTTCTAGGGTTTAGCCTCTCTGATCTCGTGGTAGATCAACTCTTGTAATACTCATATCATCAAGATCAATCAAGCAGGAAGTAGGGTATTACCTCCATCAAGAGGGCCCGAACCTGGGTAAACATCGTGTCCCCAGTCTCCTGTTACCATTAGCCTTATACGCATAGTTCGGTACCCCCTACCCGAGATCTGCCAGTTTTGACACCGACATTGGTGCTTTCATTGAGAGTTCCTCTATGTCGTCGCTGTAAGGCTCGATGGCTCCTCCAACCTTCAACAACGCCGTCCTGGATGAGACTTTCCTCCCCGGACAGATCTTCATGTTCAGTGGCTTCGCACTGCGGGTCAACTTGTTGGCCATCTGGAGGAGATCGACAGCTACGCCCCTGGCCATCAGGTCAGGTTTGGAAACCTAAACTACACTGCCGGCATTCGCAGAGACTTGATCTTCGACGGATTCGGGCCCATGTGAGGAGCACCGAACGATCACGACATGCATGACCTAGATCTGCCGTCGGACAGTATTCGGAACATCGCACCTGCTACGGCTCCGGACTTCGTTCCAGAGCAAGTAGTGCCTTCCGAGGGCGGGTGGATGGACCCTGCCCCGTAGGCCGCACACCCCTCGGTGTTGGAGCCGAACACATACTCCGCTCCTAATGAGATATGTGTCTCCGGACCCCCGGACTCACCTTCGGTCGTAGGTCCCGGACCGCGTGCATCCATGCCCATCGAATCTGATTGGGCTCCAATAATGGAATTCACCGCCGCGGATATCTTCCAGCACTCCCCCTTTGGTGATGTGCTAAATTCATTAAGGTCTCTCTCTCTCTATCAGGAGATTCCTGGCCGAACTATGTTCGGCTCGAGTGGGAAGCAGGCGACAAAGAAATTCATCACCCACCCAGCACCCACTTAATAGCCACGGTCGATGACTTGACCGACGTGCTTAACTTTGATTCCGAAGACATCGACGGTATAGACGACGATGCGGGAGAAGAACAGGAACCACCGCCCACAGGGCACTGGACTGTCACCTCTTCATATGATATATATATGGTGGATACTCCCAAAGAAAACAATGGCGATGAGGCAACAAGAGATAACCCCTTGGGAAGAAATCAAAGCATGGGTGTCACCGGCACTGCTCCAAGTCCCGCCACAGAAATACCGGTACTGAAGAAGAAAATAATCCAGATGGCGCCGAAGAGGGATACAATCCTGATCAGCCTACCCTCGAGCAGGCCGAACAGAAACACGGACAGGTCAGCCCAGACGAACAGATGACAGACGGATACTTGGAGGACAAGAACTATATGCCTCCCTCTAAAGACGAGGCGAGCCTCGGTGACGACGAATTCGATGTACCAGAGGATCCCATAGAGCAGGAGCGCTTGAAGCGCCGGCTTATAGCCACTGCAAGAAGCCTGGAAAAGAAACACCAGCACCTTCAAGCTGATCAGAATCAGCTCGCAGACAGACGGACTAAGGCCCGGGCAGCTGAGGAATACGGCCTCAAGCGCCGAAAAAAATACTACCCAAAGCGCAGGCTACTACCTCAATTCGAGGAGGAGGCGCTCAAAATCAAACGCAGGCCTACACCCCGCCGACAACACACTGCGGCAAGGGGCTACGCGCAAGACCAACATTACATACCAAACAGCAACATAGCAAGCACCTCGGGCACATCAGCAGCCAAAAACAGAGTCCGCAAAACTTGGTGCAAGAAATATAAGCGTCCCAAGGCAAAGAATGACGCCCAGGAAACGACAGTCAGCATAGGAGCCTGTAGTCCTCAACCCGTTCAGCGGGAGAAGAGAATTCAAAATCATAATTCGTGCCCCTCCAGCATGAACCGCATACTTGACCGCCCATGTCAAATTCATGGTACCCCAGGAGCGGCAGCCAAATATACCAATAGAGAATGCTGGGTCTTTAAACAGATCGGTAGGCCGACGCCAGAAATAGCATGAAGAGGTCCCAGGGCAAGAAGCCCAGATTATCAAGCGTAAGGATCGATCACTCGAGGATCAGACCCACTAAAAAACTCATTTTAGAGTGTCATAACTAGGTGCGAAGGCCACTTAGGCCCCACCACTCTAGAGATGGTCCTCGGACCACCAAAAAATTGCCATACCAAAGAACTAACTTTCGGCATTACACCTCTAGGCAGTAGCTATTCAACACCGCCAGGATACACTGAGACTCGACGCATTATCACCCAATGCCCACGACAGTCTTAAAAAAACCAGACCCACGTGATGTAGTCACAATCGCAGGCAAGACCGAGCTTCGCCTCGGTGCCGAAGAGTATTCGGCCACTTTATTAACAGAAGCAACGAGTTACGGTTTTTTCAATCGAACCTTGACTCGACAGCCGAACTCCCGGACACCGATAAGGAGTCTGAACTACTTCATGATACCCCAGCCTGATCATGGCTCATACAGATCCTCCGGCATAAGCTGGACGGGTCACATCCCACGGCTCAGCCACTGCTCACACACGCCTTTTAGCATTATTTGCAGGTTCGCCTTTGCGCATAACTGGACTGGCGACTTGGAATCAGCTTGGACGCACATAGGGGGAATCTCCACCCCACCTGAATACAATTTGGATATTACTCCGGACCCGCGCACAGCTCCCTATCGCCCGGTCCCAACAGGTTCTGCCGTCATGCCTCTCTTTTATAACATGCACTGTACTCATACACATAGACGTATTACTTAAATACAACATGTAGAGTCATTTGACGCTTATCTGCTATTATTTCTCAACGACATTTTGTCATAACGGCATACGAACATCGTGTTATGCCTTAAAATGCCAGGGGCTTCATTGCACCCGTACTACGGCAACAAAAGTCCGACCACCTCGGTCGTTCGGCACCCTAAACTTATAGCATTATATGCATCAGCTTCGAATCATGTCTTGGGTCATTGGTAGGGTTTCCCGGCTCCCATGTTTTGGTACCTTACGCTCCGCAATATTGGCTAAGGTAGCGCTGGGAGAACTACTATGATTGTGTCCCGGTTCTTCAAGACGAACACCTCAGTAGAGAAAGCCGAAAACTGACTGTCATGATAAGGCGAGAGCTGGTCAGCTATTCGAGAGGTTGTAAAATATTTAAGGATTTATTCCGCATAATGCCATAATAAAATGCAGCGTGCGAAGGATCGGTCCACCGATCAGGCGCTATTAGAGCCCCTCGTGCGGTCTTCCAAACACCAGGGGCTGCGCCTCCCATACTCGAATTCCTATGGCTAAGTGAGAGTAATAAAGCCCTATAGTCCGACTGCCTAGTTCGCTGTGCTAAACACCTCCTTCATGGACTCAAGAATGGGATAAAGAGTGTTCAGGTGTATCCCGAACAACCCCGTAGTCCCTACATGGGGGTAGAAGCCGACGACTGGCCAACTCTCAAGACTAACATATAAAACAGCCGCGCAGGAATAAAATTTACACATAACACGCACATACATATAAGTGACTCTGTTCCGCCTTACAAAGGACAGCACAACCGCCTTTAGGGAAAAATAATGTCTTTCGCACATTGCTCTGCCACAAGGCGGCCCCCTTCAGGAAAACCATCATAATATAATTCGGGCTTGCGGTGCTCCTTCCCCTCCAGCGGTCCCTCGGTCATCAACTTCTCAACATCAAGCTTCCCCCAGTGCACTTTTGCACGGGAAAATGCCATTCGTGCTCCTTCTATGCAAACCGACCGGTTAATGACGTCCAGCCGAGGACAGGCACTCACAATTCGCTTCACGAGCCCAAAGAAACTGCTCGGAATGGGCTCGGCGGACCATAGCCGGATAACCAAATCCTTCATGGCTAATTCGGCCGCCTGATGCAGTTCGATCAGCTGTTTTAGCTGGTCGACAAACGACACCGGATAATTCGGCGCCAAATACTGTGACCCGAAGAGCTTCTCCGCAGTTTCCTTCTTCTCAGCTTGGCAGAATTGGGCAGCATCAGATATGCTGCGTGGCAGATCCGCAAATGCCCCTAGAAAAATTAGGAAGGCGTGGGTCACCATGAATCTTCCCTGCGAAGGCAGAAGACACTTTGAATAAGAAAAACCCTTACCAGCTGCAATCTTCCGCGCCTCTTGAATATCCCTCAGAGCAGCCTGGGCTTCCTCCTGAGCATCATTCGCGGTCTGGAGAGCTTGGGCGAGTTCGGATTCTTTCAATGATAGACTCTGCTCCAAACTCTCGCTTTTCTTTACGGCCTCCTGAAGCTCTCGTTCAGCTTCCAAGACCCTCGCCTCGTGCTTCTCGCGGAGATCCTGCTCCGCGACCGCCTTCTTTTCGGCCAAGGCAACAACCTTCTTGAGCGCCTCAATTTCGGCATTTGCTCCCGGAGTGCGCGATATATATGCTTTAAGATAGACACAACTACTTACTTGTGCTAAAACTTACTAAAGTTTCAAAACATACCTTGTTTATCTTCCAACTGCTTCTTCACTCGGTTGAGTTCCTCTTCGGCCCGTCCAGACTCTTCTTGAGTCCGGACACCTCCGTAGTATGAGAGGAGGCAGTCGCTGTAGACGCCTGGTTCATAAATCAATAGATCTATGTCATTAGCTGAGTCCCCTGCGGACAGAACTTTGATCCCCTATCTGGTTCCTGTCCTCTCCGAACAGTGCACCAGGGGCTGCTATCTATACTGTGACAATCTTCTAACAACTCCTAAAACATACCTCTAAGCCATTTATAAGGCTGATGCAGGATTCATTCAGTCTGCTCTCGGCGGCCTGAATCTTTTCTATCATCGCATCCATAAGGGCGCGGTGTTCATCAATGATGGACGCGCTCTCCAGTGCTGTCGATAGGCCGCCCGACACCTTTGGTTGGATGGAGGTCGCAGGTGGAGCAGGATCGCCCCCTCCATTCAAGAGGGGCTGCCTGCCTGATCCCGGAGCCTTAAGGGTCTCCGGGACTGTGTTCGGCTGTGGGCCGAATCCACGATCACCCCCGCCGTCGACGTTCATGGGAACCGCCGCTCCCGCGTGTCCGGCCCCCGAGGTATGCCCCCCTGGCTCAGGTCCCTTTGGGACGACACCTCGGTGTCACAGCCAGGCTTTGGGGAAGGGGCCCTGGGAGGTGTCTCGCTCTCCAAGGCATCGGAACTCAACGAATCCTCCGATGAGGACTGTCGGGCAGGAGACCTCGTCGGACTATAAAAATTATGGTGCAAATCAAAATACTACATTCTAATAATTCTGGATGCATGAATATGTTCGGATTTCATGCACTTACGAGTTTACCAGGGGCTGGGCCCTGGGATCCCACTCCCGGCTGCTATCGGTAGCCGTGGTGGACGCCTCGGGGATGGATGTTCTTCCCCTCTTAGGCGAATCTGCCTCTAAGGATGAGGAGGTTGTCCTTTTCTTCCTCCCCCTCGTAGGGGACTCGAGCACTCCTTCCTCCTCATCCTCGTCCTCCTCCTCCTCCTCGTCCTCTCCGGAGGAGGGATGGTCACTAGAGTCTTCGGACTTCGTGTCCGAAGCACCGCGACAACGGAGACCGCTCATGGTCTCCTTGGCCTTTTTGTTGGCCTCTTTCTTCGGCGCCTCGTAAGGCGCCGGGACCAGCATCTTCGTTAGAAGAGGTCCCGCCGGTTCTTCCGGCAGTAGGGCCGGACAATGAATCCGCTCTGCCTTCTTCGTCCATTCATGAGGTGATCGTGGAAAAGCACGTTAAAAAACATCTCCCTCGGGACATTCCAATGAAACATACGGATGGCCAAGACATAATGATGACTTACCGGACTCGCGGGGTGGGACAGCTGGTACCCGCGGTCTGCGGCGGAGTCCGGCCACGGTTTGCCGGACTTGAAGAGCACCTTCCAGATGTCCTTGTGTGAGGAGCCGAAAAGCTCCCGCAAGGTCTGGTGCTCGGCCGGGTCATACTCCCACAAATCACAGCTTCTGTGCTGACAAGGAAGGACCAGGTGGACCAGCATCACCTGGACTACGTCAACAAGCCTGATGGCCTTGTCTTCCATACCTTTGACGCGCTCCTGGATCACTGACAGTTCGTTGGACGACGACCAGTTCACACCCTTCTTGGGCCAGGACGTGAGCCGCAAAGGGGCTCCAGATCAAAACTCAGGAGCAGCGGCCCACTTTTTGCCGCGTGGCTCAGTGACGTAGAACCATTGCTGCTGCCACTCCCTGACGGAGTCGTTGAAAGTACCCGTCGACCATGTGACCTTAAGCATCCTGCTCACCATGGCACCTCCGCACTCGGCATGTTCGCCATTCACCACTTTGGGCTTCATGTTGAAGATCTTAAGCCATAGCCCGAAGTACAGCGAGATGCAGAGAAAGGCCTCGCACACGATGATAAACGTCGAGATGTTGAGGAAAGAATTGGGGGATAGATCGTGAAACACAATCCCGTAGTAATACATGATGCGGCGAACAAAAGGGTGAAGGGGGAACCCAATCCTGCAGACGAAATGGGGGAGGAAAACGACCCTCTCATGGGGCTCTAGAGTAGGGACGATCTGTCCCGCCGTTGGAAGACGGTGGCCGATTTTCTTGGCCAGATACTCGACCGCCTGCAGCTTTTCAATATCCTTCTCCTGGACGGAGGAGGCCATCCACTTTCCTCCTGCTCCGGATCCGGACATTTTCGGAGAACCTTTATTGGTGGGGAAGATGAATGCTTGGGCACTAGGGCTCAGGCGAAAGGAAAGGGGCGAGTAGAAGGAGAAGAAGGCGTGAGTAGAAAGGAAGAGGCCTTTCCCCTTTATAGAGGCGATGAAAATTTATGCCTCCCCGCTTGCCTAATGGAACATGCTTGTCCCCCACTCACCATAATTGGTGGTACGGTTGGGTTACCCACGCCCGTATTGAAGAGAATCCCGCGTTAAGGGGACACGATCTCTGCTTCGACAAGACGTGCTAAGGAAACCGCCTCGCAATATGTGCGGAAGTAGGTTGTAGAAAACGGTTCGAATAATTATCGGGCCGTGGCGTGATGTCACACTACGAAGAGTTGTCAGTAGAGTAGATTCGTGGTTTATTATTCTCTCTACGGTGGTATATGAAATTTGTCTTGCAGAGCCGGACACGGTCCTTGTGTTTGGAATTTATCTTGGAGTATTCAGAGATGGAACCCGCCTCGCAATGCCGAAGACGATCTACACGCCGGACTCATCGTCATTGAAGCCTGGTGGAAGGGAGGCTGCCGAGCTGGGGTAGCCGT
Source organism: Triticum dicoccoides (assembly GCF_002162155.2). Classification (NCBI taxonomy): domain Eukaryota; kingdom Viridiplantae; phylum Streptophyta; class Magnoliopsida; order Poales; family Poaceae; genus Triticum; species Triticum dicoccoides. Next base: position 419,135,611 of record NC_041389.1, on the reverse strand, counting down.
CCGCTGTTGTGACCTGACCCTCCTGCGACCCATGGTTAGCATAAGCTTACTCCTAAGGAATTAGTGGTACCCGGTAGCTGCTCCTGCCGGCGCGGTTGGTGAGGCTCCCCTGAGGCTCCTGGAAGGGCTCGGCTTCCAGCGTCTCTTCCTCCCAGCCTGGCCCGAGGAACGAACCAGGGTCGTCTTCCAGCACATACTCCTGATCCACCATGCGGGGCATGTAAGCCTTCAAAGCCGCCGCCTCGAAGACTTCGCCATAGTGCCCCACACTCCATGTTGCGCGGCCTAGCGCGTCGTCTTGAGGATGGTAGGGCAGCAATACGGGCTGGGCCTTCGGTTAGTAGGTTAGTCCCAAAAATGATAATAATGTATAAAATAAAGCCATAAACATCCAAAACAGGTAATATAATAGCATGGAACAATCAAAAATTATAGATACGTTGGAGACATATCAGTGACGCCGTCTTGGGCTCCATGATGACCTCCGTCCTGCCATCCTGCTGGTCTTTGTCTTGTTGCACCGATATGGAAACCTTTGCCTGATGCCTCGGTACTCTGCGCCCGCGTTTGCCCCCTTAGCACCAAAGGGGAAACGAGGACACTGCATGCTGGCGCCCGCCTGGTGCCCTCTTGCCCTTGGTCGTCATGGCTTGCGTCACGGGAACCTCACGAGGTATCCCTTCCCTTGATCTCTCCGCCCCCTCGCGAGCCTACCTGGTGAGGCCGCTCCTGAGGAGGCCTTGTGATGTTCGCCTAGCGAGGCTTGGCCCCTCGCGAGGGTCTCAAGTGTTGGTTGAAGAAGACGGGTCGTACTGGGCCGCTGGTGGAGCCATGCCGTGGGCCGCAGGCAGGCATGTCTGGGGACCCCCGTTCCCAGAACGCCGACACCTACTACTCCCACCACTGGCCAGGCCATCCCTCTACTCACCCACATCCCTCCACTGATGTGGCTTCGCCGCCTCCGAGTCATTCCCTTCCTAGGTCTTGCTGTCGTCCATCGCGTTGGTGTTCTCGGCATGGCATGGTCAACGTTGTTAACAAAACGACAACATCGGAAGAGGGATGTACGTGAAGAGGCTGACAGTTGGGACCTGCATGGTCAATGGCCGCACGCAAGAAAGTACGTCCTTATTACGCCAAAAAATGAATCCACCCCATGACAGCTGGGACCCACCAGCTATATCTTGGCACGGAAGGAAGTGCCTCCTTATTAAGCGAAAAATAACAATTGCTCCCCATGACAGCTGGGGCCCACCAGATTTGGAGGCCAACTTGTGGCCCTACTAAGTTGAGGCTTATGCAGGGCTTTGTCAACTTAGTCAACAAATGATTCTATCACCAGTGACCGTTGGATTGTTAACATCCAATGGTCGTCCTACTTCTTCAACCTCTGACTTTCTTGCTCCTACCTCTCGTGGCTGGCTGTGCTATGGCGCAGGCTTCACCACCCCCTACTACTCCCACTGTTGGTCAGGCCATCCCTCTACTCAACCACACCCCCTGTTATTCTGCGGCAACGGCAACCTAATACCGGAGCCGAAGCAGTCAACCCTCGTACTACTGTCCGCGTGTTCCTAGGCTCCGTGTCGTTCCCTGCTTCATTGTCGTCCACCGCCTTGGTGCTGTCTGCGCGGCGTGGTTAACATGGTCAACAAATAATAGCCATCCGAAGAGGACTGTATGCGGTGAGGTTGACAGATAGACCTACCAGCTACATCTTCGCACGTAAGGAAGTGCCTCCTTATTATGCGCAAAAAAAGAATCCTCTCCTTGTTAGCTGGGACCCACCATCAATATATTAGCACGCAAGGAAGTGCCTCCTTATCTTCCCTGACAGGCGGGACCCACCTGGTCGAAGCATATGTAGCATTGTCATTCTGGTCGCAAACGTGTACGTACATACTGGTCCATCGGTCTTTCTGCCATGATGAGTTGTGGCCCAGTAAGGAGCGGTAGTTGTTCAGTCAGTCCCGTCTATATCATGTACACGTACGTACAGCTACGGTGCAAGAAATTAAATATGGATATGTAGTACATACGGGCGGGGATCCGAACGCGTACAGCGACGACGTCATGTTCATCGGCAGCCAACCGGCTGGGTCGAAATGGAGAAATAGCATCCTGTTCATCGGGAGGCAACAGACTGTGTCGGAATGCATCATGTTCATTGCTACCTCTTGAGCATGCGTTGGTTTTTCCTTGAAGAGGAAAGGGTGATGCAGCAAAGTAGCATAAGTATTTCCCTCAGTTTTTGAGAACCAAGGTATCAATCCAGTAGGAGGATACACGCAAATCCCTCGTGCCTGCACAAACAAATAAGAACCTTGCAACCAACGCGATAAAGGGGTTGTCAATCCCTTCACGGCCACTTGCAAAAAGTGAGATCTGATAGAGATAATAAGATAAATATTTTTGGTATTTTTATGATATAGATTGGAAAGTAAAGATTGCAAAATAAAGTAGATCGGAAACTTATGTGATGGAAAATAGACTCAGGGGCCATAGGTTTCACTAGTGTCTTCTCTCAAGATAGCATAAGTATTACGGTGGGTGAACAAATTACCGTCGAGCAATTGATAGAAAAGTGCATAGTTATGAGAATATCTAGGCATGATCATGTATATAGGCATCACGTCCGTGACAAGTAGATCGAAACGATTCTGCATCTACTAGTATTACTCCACACAACGACCGCTATCCAGCATGCATCTAGAGTACTAAGTTCATGAGAACAGAGTAACGCATTAGGCAAGATGACATGATGTAGAGGGATGAACTCAAGCAATATGATATAAACCCCATCTTTTTATCCTCGGTGGCAACAATACAATACGTGCCTTGCTACCCCTGCTGTCACTGGGAAAGGACACCGCAAGATTGAACCCAAAGCTAAGCACTTCTCCCATTACAAGAAGGATCAATCTAGTAGGCCAAACCAAACTGATAATTCGAAGAGACTTGCAAAGATAACCAATCATACATAAAAGAATTCACAGGAGATTCAAATATTTCTCATACATAAACTTGATCATAAACCCACAATTCATCGGATCTTGACAAACACACCACAAAAAGAGTTGCATCGAATAGATCTCCAAGAAGATCGAGGAGAACTTTGTATGGAGAATCAAAGAGAGAGAAGAAGCCATCTAGATAATAACTATGGACCTGAAGGTCTGTGGTAAACTACTCACACTTCATCAGAGAGGCTATGGTGTTGATGTAGAAGCCCTCCGTGATTGATTCCCCCTCCGGTGGAGCGCCGAAAAAGGCCCCAAGATGGGATCTCACGGGTACAGAAGATTGCGGCGGTGGAAATAGGGTTTTGTGGTGCTCCTGGATGTTTTCAGGGTATATGAGTATATATAGGCGAAGGAAGTCGGTCAGGGGAGCCACGAGAGGCCCACAAGGGTGGGGGCGCGCCTACCGCCCCTGGGCGCACCCTCCTGCCTCGTGGACGCCTTGTTTCTTTCTTGATGTCCACTCCAAGTCTCCTGGATTGCGTTTGTTCCAAAAATAACTCTCCCGAAGGTTTCATTCCGTTTGGACTCCGTTTGATATTCCTTTTCTTCGAAACACTAAAATAGGCAAAAAAACAACAATTTGGACTGGGCCTCCGGTTAATAGGTTAGTCCCAAAAATAATATAAAAGTGCATAGTAAAGCCCATTAAACATCCAAAACAGATAATATCATTCATCGGCAGCCAACCGGCTTTGACGGAACAACCGAAACGGGGTCTGGCATACCGCAGTATGGAGGAAATGGCCTTCTGTTCGACCGGCTACGGTCGAAATGGGATCCTGTTCATCGGGAGGGGTATGGCATACCATAAAACGGAGGAAACGGACTTGTCTTCGAGCTCCTACGGTCGAAGCGGGGTGCTGTTGATCGGGACGGGTGTGGTGTACCGCAAAACGGAGGAAACAGACTTCTGTTGGAGCGCCTACAGTCGAAACAGGGTCATGTTCATCCCCCGTCTACTGCCTCGCTCCAGCCTCCATGGGCTACTGTTCATCCACCATCGACTTCCTCTAGCCTCCACCGGCTACTATTCATCCACAGGATACTATTCATCCAGCCTCCACCGGCTACTGTTCATAGAGCCTTCACTGGGTCCTGTTCATCCACCCCAATAGGCTGGGTGCGGCAGCCTCCTCGGGGTCGTGTTCATCCAGTGGCAATGGCCTACTACCAAGTGATCCTGTCAATCGAACCCCCAACATGAACTGTTCATCCACAACCAACCAACCGGCTTGACTCACCATGTCTCGACTCGTTCTACATACCGCGTGCACAATAGCAACAGACACTGTTCATCGAGAGGCAACCCAACACCGGTTAGCTACGTCTTGCACGGGGGCATGATCGGCTTCAGTAAGCAGCAGCAGTGATCGATCGCTCGGGTTCAGTTAGCAGCAGCAGCGAAGAAATCGCTTGGGTTCAGTCAGCAGTGAATGAATCACTCGGGTTCGACTAATGGACAAGGGATCGATCGCTCGGTTTCAGTAACATAGCTAGCAGTGCGATCGCTTGGCTTCAGTTACCAATGCCTTGCACACATGCGCGTGCACGAGAGGAACACACAAACCATAGTGCATCGCTCGGCCCCGACCACCCACCGTAATCGGTAACTCCCCGATACTTTCCACGTTCTCACTTCTACCATGATTTTTTTTGTCATGGATGGCCCAAAGAATTTCATGCAGGTGCGTCCCCGGACTGCACAGGATGAAAAACCCATTTTCTGTCATGATGTTTTGTCATAGAAGTAGGAGCCCACCACATATATGATGATACATGGTTTTGTCACAATTATAATCATAGAAGTGTCATAAGCATGACAGAAAAAATAATTCTTTCGGGCAAAATGTCATGGATGTGTCTTTTTTTGTAGTGCACATAGTTTATTTTGTTAGTTGTTATTTATCTTTCAGTTTTCCCTTTTATCAAAAATAAAAAACACTAATCATCTCTTCCGAGATGTCCATTCAAGATATATTTGCAAGAGTGGAATATACCATGAAAATAACAAGCTATTTGTTATCATCAAAAGAGAAGCAGAATAAAATGAAGCTAATTAAGCTAAAAGAGTTGTTGAAATTGGTGAATAACTATTCATCAATGATATGTGTTACATATCCTCTACCATGTGAAGAATTCCAATCGGAAGAGCACCCAAATTATAAATGTGAATATAGTATCGATCCAATACTAGCAGCTTATAATAGTAGTAATAAATTTCATGCTAGTATGGAATTCATACAACTAGTGCTTCTTGTTGGTGCTGGTGGAATTCTTCATAGAATAAGTAATACAAGGGTAAAGTGCATTTTGCTAGAAACCATTTATGAGAAGGTGCACCCTATTCATTGCTTTTGCCTGGATAATTTTTGTGATAGTCTAATGGTGAAGAATGGACTGGAGCGGATAGCAGCCGCCTTGGCGAAAGTAACCTTTTGCAGGACTCACAAAATGATAAAGAAAAGAATATACTTAATGATGAGAAATCAACCCCCTATGTTGATGAAAGGTTACAACAATGGGTAAGGGACCATGAATTAAATATTATCCAATCTAACTTTCGACAAACAAATAGGGATGCTAAAGAACCTTCTATCATGGATGAAGCATGCCTAGAGGAAGGGAACACCATGGAAAATGAAGAGGAGGAACGGATTGATCACCCGCCCTCATCTTCCACCCATGAGAGTAACCTTTTGCTCACTCTTTATATGTTCTTTGATGAAGCAACTCTTGGAAAAGATATAACATCCACGGATATTAAAGAACTAAATTGTGCAGGTATGATGTGTTCTTTGAAGTCGTTGCTTATATTGTGGTTCTCGCGGGCACGTTTACTTTCAGTGCGCGAATGCTTATGATCAAGTGATAGCAAATTATAACAATAATATGACAGATGTCTCCGAGGAACTCCTATGGTATGTAGTAAGAAGAAGTCCAGGTATACTATTTGTTGAGATCCAAGACTTTGCTTGAGTGCACCAAAGTGATGCCATGATCGAATGGATGTACGATAAAATGTTCTCCATATACGAGCATTGTCAAGCGCATCATTTTTAAGAAGAAGAAGAAGAAGAAAGAAGAAGAAGAATTAGAAGAAGAAGA
>NC_041389.1:419103884-419128933 GCF_002162155.2 Triticum dicoccoides | reverse complement strand
AGAAGAAGAAGAAGAAGAAGAAGAAGAAAGAAGAAGAAGAAGAAGAAGAAGAAGAAGAAGAAGAAGAAAGAAGAAGAAGAAGAAGAAGAAGAAGAAGAAGAAGAAGAAGAAGAAAGAAGAAGAAGAAGAGCACGAGTAAGAGGAGTTCACGAAGAAGAAGAAGAAGAAGAAGAAGAAGAAGAAGAAGAAAGAAGAAGAAGAGCACGAGTAAGAGGAGTTCACGATAAAAGAACCCTCCAATATACAAGAACAAGAGCATAGTGATGACTCTACTTTGAATGAATTTGATGCTAACAAACTTCCCATGCAGAAATGTCACCCCCAAGTTGAGGATGATAACTATCATATTATCTCTAAGCCTCTAATGCCGAAGTACAGGAAAAATATACTCTTGATTTATCGATGCTAAAGTCCAACTATGCTTCTTTGGGCAATTTTCTTATGCGGAGGAAACCTATAGGGAGTGTCGAACTATCCGTCCACAAGAGGAATTTCACGAAGTGTTCCCTTGCAATGATAGACAAGGTATTATATTTAAATTTAATCACAAGTCTGTAACCATGACCTTGCATAAGAACAAGGAGACATGTATACCCAGCTTGGTGCATCGGTTCCCGCATGAGAGCGAGGACCTCTTCACATGCATGATTCTGTTGCACCGCAAGAGGGTACGACTTCGACCACACTTTGCTATGAGGTGCTCCAAAAAGTGGTTGGAGTCAAGTCCAACTACACACCGGGTCGATATCCCTTGGGATCCGGGTGGATTTATGGAGCATCGAAGCCTAGCTATATGGCTCTAAAGAAAGCGCTACCGGCAGGCAGCCCAAAAGTAAGTAGGAGTCTTTATTTGTTTTGGGTGTTTATACTTTAGTTTGCATTCATATTTTTTTCATTGGCACTATGCATGAATTACTATTAAAGTTGGTTTGGTTCAAGTCTTCACTAGGTGAAAAAAAATCCGTCGGCACAATTTTTTTATATGTGGTACCATTGCACTGCTGGATTTTCTTAATATTTGCCCAGTACAAGAGTTGGAACTAAACTTGCAGGAATTTTTGAATAAAAGGAAATTCCATTCGAAATAGACTAAAAGACGACGTTTTATAAGACCGCCCATGATCGTATGTGCGGTCGTATCGAGCAAGGGAAGAGCCAACACAAACAACCAGAGGCAACAGAGCACTCGTATGCGCGGTTGTATGGTTGCTCTATGAAGAGGCAACAAGAGATCCAGAGTGCAAGATGGGTATCGTACGAGCTTGAGTGCTCATACGCACGCTCATACAGCTGGGTGCCAATGTTGTGTACCATGAAAGAGCAAACGACGGCAGACCGAACGACCGCAGGCGGTCATACGTGCGCTCGTATGAAGGTCAGAAAATACTCATTTTGTTTATTTCTTTGAACGAAGGTTAGTGAGTTATATTTTAACCATCCATTTGCATACTAATACTTATTATTTACCTTTGAATCCACTGAACCAATAAAGTTGTTAGTTGTTCATGATATCTTTTATTTCCTTCGCCCAGTTGGGTATACGGACTACATTCGTATACCGAACTGTGTTCTTTTTATCTTGTGTGTTATTTTCTAAGAGGTTTGGACCTACTGTGGTGACATGTACAGTATGGAGCCAACCATATGAAAATCCACACAAGCCACTCAGTCACTTTGATTCAACAAAGTCTTCAACTACAAGTGCCCAATTCTACCGGACCATATCAAAAAAGTTTGACGAAGCGTAGATCCATATCCATTAAAGGAGGGGTTATTTGCACCTCATCGGTAAAAAGTCTTATTACTCTTTCTTATATTTAAGCTTGGGGAGGTAACCACTTTCCATACTCTCCTTTAATAAACTGCACTTTCTCTTTTCAGAATTTTCTTGAGACTAGTTCTTGCAAAGTTCTAAGTTTCCCATCTACTTTTATTTGCATCTTTACTTTACAATCTATATCATAAAAATACCAAAAATATTTATCTTATCTTATTATCTCTATCAGATCTCACTTTTGCAAGTTACCTGAAGGGATTGACAACCCCTTTATCGCGTTGGTTGCGAGGTTCTTGTTTGTTTGTGTAGGTACGAGGGACTTCTGTGGAGCCTCGGTGATGGACACCTATCGCCAAGAAAGGTGATTCCCAAAATTGGGACTCGATTCCGCACACCTATTGCCTGATCGGCGATAAAGCAACGGCATGGCGATGCTGGCAAAGGTTGGCTCGCCGAGGCAAAGCCCTCGGTCCAGCTAACGTGACGGAGCTGGTCGGCAAGCGACGCCGAAGTCTCCGGAGTAGGTTGATGAAGAGATGATGAAGCCCCCGGTCCAGCTAACGTGATGAAGCCTCGGTGTCAGCCGATGAGTCGAAGTAGGTCGGTGTGATGGACACCAGCTTGAAAAAGCAACAATGCGGCCCTGCTGATGCAGGTCGTGATGTGGTCGATGCCGGCTTGATGAAGTGACCGTGCGGCGATGCAGGGGTGCCCGCTCCGTGTAATCCGTGGGGCGGCGATGTTGGTGATGATTTATCCTTCGCGATGCCAGACTCTTGTTCGGCTTGCCGAGATGATGATCCGAAGAAGTTGAGCGCGGCTCAACAAAGTGACGACGTGTCTAGCGCAGGTCGACAGCCGTGGAGCAATATTGCCGGACTGGTTTGACACCAGCATGATGTTGAAGATCATGTTCAAAAGATTTTAAGGTTAGCGAGATGTGTTCGGGAACAAAACACGATACCCCATACAAAACTTCCTTCAAAAAGGATGTCTGAATTCCCGTTCATAAAAAAGACGAACTCTGGTCGGATTCGTTTTCGCGCAGAAAACAGATCCGAAAAGTGATGCACTAATCGGAAGGTTCCCGGAGTTTGGACGGTTGGATCGAGCTGAAACTTTGGGAGGTGGTAGATATAAGAATTCCGCAGCCAATCAACGGTTGGATCTTCGAAAGGACGTCCGAGCTAGAAGCCGGACACCACGCCCTAAACTCGTCCTGATCCTCGTTCAGATTTGACAAGGCTCCGGTATGTCGCGTATTGCCAGAGATTCCTCCATCGGAACTCGACGAAATTTTCCAGGGTTGTTGTAGATTCAATTCTGCACTATTCCACCGAAAAAATCGTCGAACCGACGCTCGAGGAGGCGGTGACGGCGGACACAAGTTTGCTGTCCAGAAAAACAGCACGGTCGCCCAAGGGCAATGTTGACGTCGAGCCCCCGGTCTCCCTGGATGATTCCTCCATGATCTTGATAGAGATTGGAGTTGATGTTGATGAAGGCCCTCATCCGAACATGATGGTCGGAGGCAGGGCGCAGTCCTTGGTCGAACCAAGGTGACCAGTCGAGCTGGCGACGAAGATGCCGAAGTTGCAGTTGATCTGCAGGCGAGCCATCGACCCTTTGCCGAACACACAACGGAACTCTCAATGAAAGCACCAATGTCGGTGTCAAAACCGGCGGATCTCGGGTAGGGGGTCCCGAACTGTGCGTCTAGGCGGATGGTAACAGGAGACAAGGGACACGTTGTTTTTACCCAGGTTCGGGCCCTCTCGATGGAGGTAAAACCCTACTCCTGCTTGATTAATATTGATGATATGGGTAGTACAAGAGTTGATCTACCACGAGATCAGAGAGGCTAAACCCTAGAAGCTAGCCTATGGTATGATTGTTGTTCTATCGACTAGCCTGGCCTCGGTTTATATAATGCACCAGAGGCCTAGGATAACAAGAGTCCTAGCCGAATACGCTGGTGGGGGAGGAGTCCTTTTCTTGATCGCCAAGTCTTGTGGAATCTTCCTTGTATGCGGTAGCTGTCCGGACTGGCCCATGAGTATACGGCCATGGGGGTCCTCGGCCCAATCTAACAGATCGGGAGATGACGTGGTGAGTACCCCCTAGTCCAGGACACCGTCAAGGAGCATAGAATATTTTTTTTACTAAAGCCCTAGTGGTTTGGTGATCAAAATAAATATTATCTAGCTGAGCATGTGCTACCTTGTACAAATATGTTCAATCTTGCTTATAGCTTGCAGAGAAGACAAGTATACGCCTATGGGCAACAATGTTATTGATGAGCTAAATGGATAGCTTTGGTTTATCAACCTCTTTGCTCGAGGATGAGAACGTTTAAGCTTCGGTATGTTGATGAGCAGATTTTATGCGTACTTTTTAAAGTATATTCTAGTGCAAAAAATCATCATATCATATCCATCTAGCACTTATTCATGTCTCCAATGCATAGTTTGTATTTACTTGTTTTACCAAGTTCATTGCACACTTTTTAATTTTATTTAGTTTTTCTTAATTTCCTTAGTTTTGTGGTTTTTGTAGGTGTGTTTGCATGTTGATGGACTTGGGACATCAAAGAATCAACCTAGGGGTTAAACCGTAGAAGTTCGAGGCACTAGATCAAGGCCCTTTGGAGAGTTTGATGACTTGACATTTATCAAAGTGTTGAAAATGAAGATATAAGGCCGCAAATGTATCGAGCTTTTTGCTACCAATCCAACAATCCCAAGAACATTCAAAATCAGAATTCGTGTGAAGAAATGGCGACCAAAATACAAAACAGCTCCTGAAGTCCACAGTGAAATATGGCCTTTGATACGACTAGAGCCGCCCATTTGAGCGGTCGTTTGAGCTCCAAACAGCCAATAAAATTGGCTAGAACCTTCCAAATTTTGCTCCAATTTTGTCCCCATATTCCCTATGACATCCTTGACGACCAAGCCTTCTATTGGATATGGATTTGGCTCCCCTTGAGCCCTTGGATGAAAGGGAGGACTAGATCAATGGAGGAGACCTCCTATATGAAGACCTCCAACCCTAGCTGTCGGCATGTCTCACCTCCATCCTCCACAAGTTCAATCAGTCGACGCCACACCTCCATGGCGGAAAATCCACCATAGAGAGAGGGCCAAGACAAGAATAAGGAGGAGAGGAGGCGCCCCCTACACCCGGTGCCGGCCAGAGGGCCAGTGCCCTCACCATCGCCGCCGCCACCATGCTCCTCTTCATCTCCAACATCATGTCGGCTTGTAACTTTTCTCAATCCTCTATGTACTCCATCTACATGTTTGAGTGAATTACATGTTCTTGGGGAATAGGATGAACTCTATTTTGTACTAGCACCGAGTAATTTTGCGCGATATGAAATAACCTTTTCATGTATAGTTAATGTTCTCCATGATGTTGGGTGAAGTGCACCATCTAATATTTTCCAAATTTGGACACAAGGATATTACTATTGGATGAAGTAGATAGTGGAGAAAGCAAGTGACAGTGAAATCTCTAGGGAAGTGGTGAAGAAAAGCTGACAGTAGAATCTTCTACCTATCCCGTCTCTACCAATTTGATAGGGGAATAACGAAGACCGCCTTTTGGCCACGTCCATGGGGAAACCCTTAATCATCGTTGCCATAACCCGCTAGGGGAGGAACGGTGGTGGCGTGCATTATACGGTTGACTACATGTTAGCTCCATATGATGTACCAGGCTCCGGCCACAAATATCTACATGAAAAGTGGCTTAAGTATCTGTAGGGCGTGCGGGTAGTAATGATTCTGAACACCTCGAGAACACCTTTTACTCAAGCGTCGCCCCCCTTATTTTATTCATTGTTTTATTTACATTTCTACCTTTTCTTAGTTATTTAGACAAAACCGCGCCTATTATCGTTTCATTAGCAGCCAGCGAATAGATTAGTTGCAGATAACATTCTGGGTGTGAATCTTCCCCGTTCTGCCGAGGTGCAACCGTGTGAATGGCCTTGCGAGATGTTCACGGACAGCGTCGGTATTAGGAAAGAGTTTGAACAATTTGTTGCGAGGGCAGGCTTGACTGCCTTCCTTTCGGATAAGTGCTCTTAATATCATCTACTTACTAATACCTTCATGCAAAATTTTAGATTCTCTACTGGAGCGCACGTCCCTAGAGTTTCATCTCACTTGTATGATCAATTTTTTGATATCATTCTCCTGAATTTTGTAATGTTTGCATGATCACCTTTACGGGCGGTATGGCTAATCCTGGACCTAAAGGGTTCGAGGAATTTTTGCAAACTTTATGTGTAGGGAAATTTAGAGGAGTTTCTAAAGCTAGAGTCACTAGTCTGCATTTTCCCTCTCTGCATTACATTGCTTTATTTGCAGGAAGATGTTTGACTGCTAGACAAGAAAGGGGTACCCTTAGCACCCCTGATCTCACTATTTTACGTACAGCACTTTTTCATGACTGGAATTATGATTTGGGAGCAATTATTGTGACTCTTTGTTGCACGTTGAGGGATTTTTCTGTGATCTAATTATGTTAGCATTGTTGAGAGAACTTGCACTAGTGAAAGTATGAACCCTAGGCCTTGTTTTGAAGCATTGCAATACCTTTTTCGCTCACTTTTACCACTTGTTACCTTGCAGTTTTTATAATTTCAGATTACAAAAACTTATATCTACCATCCATATTGCACTTGTATCACCATCTCTTTGCTGAACTAGTGCACCTATACAATTTACCATTGTATTGGGTGTGTTGGGGACACAAGAGACTCTTTGTTATTTGGTTGCAAGGTTGTTTGAGAGAGACCATCTTCATCCTACGCCTCCCACGGATTGATAAACCTTAGGCCATCCACTTGAGGGAAATTTGCTACTGTCCTACAAACCTCTGCACTTGAAGGCCCAACAACGTCTACAAGAAGAAGGTTGCGTAGTAGACATCAAAAGGTTCATATAGCAAGTTATATCAATTAAATGCACTTATAATGAATTTTAGTTCAAGTAAAAATCATTGCTATTGCAGTGTCATCCTTGAAAATGGTTGTTGTGGCTTGCCTTAGTTCAGAGGAGTGTCACAATACTCCTGGTCTTCTCCAAGGCAATCAGAACCTTCTGAAAATATTTGAAATGCAAAAAGAAAATGTCACATAAAGCCTTTTATTGCATCAGAAAATATATATATAGCAAGAAAAATTCGCAAATTTTGCATGCAGAAAGGTTAGCTCATGACAAAACTTGTGCAAAAAGAATTGGCTCATTTGGACTTATAATTAGGAGATATTGCTGGTCAAAGTTGAGTCAATATATATGAATTGAACCGAAATTCAGAAATTCCAGAAGAGGCCACGTCGAAGGAGTATTTTTAGAATGTACCTCCACTTGCCCCTTCAGGCGAGAGAGAGAGAGAGAGAGAGTGACAGACTCATAGGTGGGGCCGGCTGTTAGGTTTAAGAGAGGGAGAGAGAGAAACAGAGGTGGGTGGCTCTGTCACCGGTGGTTCTCCCGCGAGGAGACCACGACAACCGCCGGAGAGGAGGGGGTGGATCAGGCGCATTAAGGCAAGCACGGGCGTACCCTACATGACGGCTAATGTGGACGAACAACGTCGAAATGGTCATCTCCAGAGAAGGCGGGCGGCGGAGCTCGTCAGACTTGGCAATTCCGGCAGGATGACAATGAACCAAGAGCACCATCGTGCTCAAGAGAACCACACGACCTCGAGGACGCAGAAGAACGGGGTCGGAGAGCACCAGAGCAGGTGGACAACCGAGGGGGATCCACGACCAACTCTGGAGATGACCGGCGGCAGGAGGCCCTCCCGGCCTTGCCGCACTAGCTAGAACTTTGATTTGTGGCCAGAGAGAGAGAGAGAGGAGTGGATGGCTAGAAGGGCTTGGGACGAGGTGTATTTATGGCAGTGAGGTGGCCAAGCTCGGGTCCGCCGAAGAGGCTTCTGGAGAAGAGAGATAGGGCGAGGGGAGCTCGGGCCCAATGTGTAGGCATAGGAGGATGCTGCCAAGCATAATGGAGGGACGCGACCAAGCAACAGGGCACGGGGTGGGACATTTCGTTCACACGGGCGCACTGTGCCATCTGTGCTCGCCGTGTCTGTATCCGCCGTGCAGGATGCCGGTGTTGGGGAGCTGCACAGAGGGGCTAGGTAGAAGCGGGAGAGGTTGCTGAGTGGCATGGACAAGCCTCAATGGCGCAAGGAGGGTGAATGGGCGGCGGCAAAGGGGTCCCGACGCTCAGAGCGTGTAGACCTCCTGTCAAACACCATGTTCACACATGGTCACCATGTGCACTAGCACACACGGTATGTCAGGGGCTTCCAGACCGAGTCTTGGGTGTTGTCCCTTCAACGTGGTGTTGCAGGGTGCCCTTGGCTTGCCACCTCGACCATTAGATAAAACTTGGGTTTGCAGAAAATTTTTTGGATAGAAACTTGTGATGGAACTAGAGAGAGATTTATTGAGAGTTAAAGAGTAAATTTTGATGGTTAAGCTTCTGGTCGGAAGGTAGTCACGTTGTAAAATTTTCATCCCAAATAGATCAAGTAAAAATGCACTTGCTTCACAAAGTGCCCTTACTATCCAGAAGTGAAAATAATTTCTTGAGAAAAAATTCTCGAAATGACTATAGCATATTTTTGCATGTGAAGGTGATGCATGGTCCAAAGAATATTTGGGAATTTATTGATAATTTTAGGAGCAAGTAAAATGAGGGTTGCTTCATAACCGATTGAGAAAACATTCATTTTCAGAATGAAAATGAATATTATGCCATTAAATAAAATTGTTCAATGGCATATATTTGAGAGAGATTATGTCAAAGGTGGTTTAGATATGATAGAACTCACTTGGAAGAAAATCCAAAAAATTTCCAAGTGGCAAGTCCAAAAGAGTTGATTGAAAATTTAAATGCAATTCAAATATCCAAGAAATCCTAGAAAAAGAAAAGGAGCAAAATCCAAGGTGTCACAAACCTCCCCCGCCTCTTAGGATGAATATCATCCTCGAGATTCGGTTGCTCGGGAAACAAATCAGGGCATGAAGTCCTTAAGAAATCCTCTCTTTCCTAGGTGGCTTCATCCTCGGTATGATGTTCCCACTGCACTTTGTAAAACTTAATTGACTTACTACGGGTGACTCTTTCCATCTCATCCAATATCCACAAAGATTTCTCTTCATATGTCAAATCCTTAGCAAGCTCTAGTTCTATCAGATCTGTTTGTTTCTCGGGTGGTGAGATGCACTTCCGTAGCCGAGACACGTGGAAGACATCATGAACTTTGGATAACTCGGGTGGCAGCTCTAACTGATATGCCACTGCACCAACTCTTGTCATGACTGGAAACGGGCCAATGTATTTGGGGGTGACTTTTCCTCAAGTTTGGAACCTCTTAATTCCTTTCATGGGAGTGACTCGGAGGTATGCATACTCCCCTGGTTCAAAGCTAATTTGTCGATGTTTCGAATCATAATAGCTCTTTTGATGAGACTTAGCTACTTGAAGTCTGTCCCGGATTTCCTTTACTTGTCTCTCTGCTTCCATCATCAAATCAGTCCCAAAGATATGGTTGTCTCTGGTCTGAGACCAGTTTAGAGGGGTACATCACTTACGCCCATACAGAGTCTCGTAAGATGACATCTTGAGGCTGGTTTGATATTCATTGTTGTAAGAAAATACTATGTAAGGGAAATTGTCTTCCCAGTTTGAGCTTTGGGCAAGCGCACATGCTT
Source organism: Triticum dicoccoides (assembly GCF_002162155.2). Taxonomy (NCBI): domain Eukaryota; kingdom Viridiplantae; phylum Streptophyta; class Magnoliopsida; order Poales; family Poaceae; genus Triticum; species Triticum dicoccoides. The sequence goes on along the minus strand of NC_041389.1, from coordinate 419,119,415 downwards.
GAAGCATGTCTTCAAGAATTTGATTTACTAGCTCTGTCTGTCCTCTGTCTGAGGATGATAAGCGGTACTATACTTTAAAGCAGTTCCCAATGCTTGCAGAAGACATGCCCAGAATGTAGAGGTAAACAGACATCCCCGGTCTGAAGTGATGGTTCTTGGGACTCCATGCAAACTGACAATTCTGGATACATATAGTTGAGCGAGTTGATCTGCCCGAGATGTGTTCCTTACTAGAATGAAATGAGCCACTTTTGTCATCATGTCGACCGTGACCCATATAGCATTATTTCCTCGAGGTGTCTTGGGGCGTCCCACTCCCACAATGAAATCCATGCAAATATCATCCCGCTTCCATTGTGCAACAGGTAAAGGTTGCAACAGTCTGGCGGGTTTTCGGTGTTCCGCCTTTACTTTGTTGCAAATGTCACAGCAAGCGAAAAACTAGGCAATGTATTTCTTCATACCCTTCCACCAGGATATCTACCTCAGATCTTCATACATCTTGGTAGCTCCAAGATGAATCACATATGAGGACTCATGTGCTTCCTTCAATATCTACTGCTTTAGATCTTCCTGATTTGATATGAAAATTTGACAACGGAATCGAAGGGTACATTGATCATCTTTGTGGAAATCTTGAGTCTTTCCTTCTTGCATTCGAGCAATCATGTTTAACAAAAGGGGATGCTCAACTAGAGCATTGCGAGTCTCTTCTTCCAGAGTAGAAGTAACCTCTGAGGTAGCTGCGCATGTGGCATCACAAATGACCAAGTTAAGCTAAGTTATCTCTTCTTCAGTTCAGGAGGTAAAGAGTCCATTAATGTGTTTACGGTGGCTGGTTTGCGACTGAGTGCGTCGGCAACCATGTTAGCCTTTCCCGGATGGTAGTTTATTCCAATATCATAGTCCTTGGCCAATTCAAGCCATCTCCTTTCCCGGAGATTCAAATTTGGCTGAGTGAAAATGCACTTGAGACTCTTATGGTCGATGAAGACTTGGCATCGTTTACGAATGAGATAGTGTCTCCAAATTTTCAAAGTGTGTACCACTGCCGCCAATTCCAAGTCATGTATGGGATAATTTTCTTCATGCGGCCGTAGTTGTCTCGATGCATATGCCACGACCTTGCCATCTTGCATGAGTACGCATCCTATGCCCCTCCTGGATACGCCGCAATAAATATCAAAGCTTCGATAAATTTCAGGAAGTGTCAATACCGGTGTTGTGGTCAAACGAGTCTTTAATTCACTAAAACTTTTCTCGCAGTCCTCTGTCCATTCAAATTTCTGATTCTTCTTGAGCAGCTCTGTCATTGGCTTGACAATCTTTGAAAAGCCTGCAATAAATTGGCGGTTGTAGCGCACGAGACCTAAGATACTTCGGATTTCTGAGACAATTGTAGGTGCCTTCCAGTTTAACACTTCCGTAACCTTGCTCGGATCTACGGCCACTCCTTGAGCTGATAGAATGTGCCCAAGAAATCCCAATTGCTTGATCTAGAACTCGCACTTGCTGAATTTGGCGTACAACTAGTGGTCTCGGAGTCATTGAAATATGTCTGAGAGATGCTGCTTATGATCTTCCTCCCCTTTAGAATATATGAGAATGTCAGTGATAAATACCACCACAAATTTGTCCAAGAGTTCCATGAACACCTTGTTCATCATATGCATGAAGAATGCGGGGGCATTAGTCAGACCAAATGACATGACCGTGTACTCATATAGCCCATAGTGAGTGGTGAATGTTGTCTTGGGAATATCTTCCTTCTTGAATTTTAGTTGATGATACCCGTTCCTTAAATCAATTTTGGAGAATATCTGGGCTCTACTCAATTGTTCAAACAAATCATCAATCCTTGGGAGTGGATACTTGTTTTTGATGGTGACGTCATTAAGATTGCGGTAGTCTAGACACATCCCAAGACTACCATCCTTCTTGCCCACAAATATTGCAGGTGACCCCCATGGCGAAGAGCTGGGGCGAATGTATCCTTTTTTGGAGCATCTCATCCAATTGTTTCTTTAGTTCCACTAACTCGGATGAAGGCATAGTATAGTATTTCTTGTAAATGGGTGTCATCATGGGCACAAGGTTGATGAAAAACTCAAGCTCATGGTGTGGTGGCATTCCTGGCAACTCTTCAGAAAATACATTTGGAAACTCACTAACCACTAGAATCAACTCCATGTATGATGCAATGGAAGTATAAATCATTTCCTTCTTTGGCATGGTTCTGCGAGCAAAGAACTGACTTGACTGCCCTGAAGGATTTATTAATGTGACTTCCGTACAAACTTGATGCCTTGTCAGCCAATCCATTCCCAAAACGACATCCAACTTTGTAGATTCAATAGACACCAAGGTGGCAGGGAAAATAACTCCATGGATGTCTATCTCCAGTCCTCGGCATACACCATTAGTTTTGAGCATAGATCCCAGGGATTGTACCACCATGAATTTTTCCAAAGGAGTGCAACAGAAAGCTTGTTCTGTGCGACAAAACTCCACAAAATAAAAGAATGGGAAGCCCCAGAATCAAATAAAATTGTTGAAGGTATTTTATTAATAGGAAACATGTCGATGCCGACTTGTGGTGTCTCTTGGGCTTCTTCTGCGGAGAGATGACGAACATGCCCTCGAATAAGCTTCTGAGCTAGAACGGACCCCATGTTGTTGACTTGTGGCTTGAAAGTTGTGGGTGGCTTGCCGCTCTTAGGAAACTACCTTGCATAATGTCTGGTCTGGCTGCAAGTGAAGCATGCGTTGTTATGTTGACAATCCTCCCTCACTGGGTTGGTAATAATGTTCTTAATACGGTTATTAGTTTTTTTGTTACTCTACTGCCAAGTTGGCTTGAACTCAAACTGGGGCTGCTGCCAAGTGCAGGCTTTTTGAATAATTTGTCCATCCTTCTTGGGCTCGAACTTGTGCTTGCGGTCTTCATAGGTTGACTTGTGATCATTGGCAAGCTTATGCTCCCTTTCTGCGATGAGAGCCTTATTTACCAAGGTTTGAAAGTCGGGAAAATCCAGCATACTGAGTGACGGTGTCCTCGATTAGGGAGTACTCAACATGTCATCTCCCGGTCAGTTGGATTGGGCCGAGGACCCCCATGGCCGTATACTCATGGGCTAGTCCGGACAGCTGCCGCATACAAGGAAGAATCCACAAGACTTGGCGATCAAGACAAGGACTCCTCCCCCACCGGCGTATTCGGCTAGGACTCTTGTTATCCTAGGCCTCTGGTGCATTATATAAACCGGGGCCAGGCTAGTCGATATATACAACAACAATCATACCATAGGCTAGCTTCTAGGGTTTAGCCTCTCTGATCTCGTGGTAGATCAACTCTTGTACTACCCATATCATCAATATTAATCAAGCAGGAGTAGGGTTTTACCTCCATCGAGATGGCCCGAACCTGGGTAAACATTGTGTCCCTTGCCTCCTGTTACCATTGATCCTAAGACGCACTGCTTGGGACCCCCTACCCGAGATCCGCCGGTTTTGACACCGAAATTGGTGCTTTCATTGAGAGCTCTGCTGTGTGATCGGCGAAAGGATCAATGGCTCGACTGCAGGTCAACTGCGACGTCGGCTTCTTCGTCACCAGCTCGACTGGTCACCTTGGCTTGACCGAGGACTGCACCCTACCTCCGATCGTCATGTTCGGATGAAGGCCTTCATCAACACCAACTCCGATCTCTGTCAAGATCATGGAGGAGTCATCCATGGAGCTCGGGGGCTCAACATCAACATTGCCCTCAGGCGACCGTGCTGTTTTTCTGGATAGCAAACTTGTATCCGTCGCCACCGCCTCCTCGAGTGTCGCTTAAACGATTACTTCGGTGGAATTATGCGGAATTAAGTCTACAACAACCCTACAAAAATTTCGTCGAGTTCCGATGGAGGAATCTCCGACAATCTCCGATATACCGGAGCCCTGTTGAATCTGGACGAGAATCCGGACGAGTTTAGGGTGTGGTATCCAGCATCTAGCTCGGATGTCCTTTGAAAGATCCAACCGTTGATTTTCTGCGGAATTCTCATATCTACCACCTGCCAAAAATTCAGCTCGATCCGACCGTCCAAACTCCGCGAGACTTCCGATTAGTGCATCACTTTTTGGATCGGTTTTCTGCGCGAGAACGAATCCGAACCGAATTCATCTTCTTTATGAACGGGATCTCGGACATCCTTTTTGAAGGAAGTTTTCGTATGGTGTGCTGTGTTTTATTCTCAAACACATCCCAGTAGTATTAAAAGTATTCTTGCAATACGAACTTCACCGTCGCGCTGGTGTCAAACCAGCCCGACAACATCACGCCACGGCGGCCGACCTGCGTTAGACACGTCATCGCTTTGTTGAGCCGAGCTCAATTTCTTAGGATCATCATCTCGGCCAGCCGAACAATAGTTCGGCATCGCGAAGGATAAATCGTCACCAACATCGCCGCCCCACGGATTACACGGAGCGGGCGCACCGGCATCATCGCACGGTCACTTCATCAAGCCAGCATTGATCACGTCACAAGCTACGACCTGCATCGGCATGGACGAACTGTTGCTTCATCGAGCCGGTGTCCATCACGCCGAACTACTTCAACACCACGGCTGACACATCTCCTCACCGACCTGCTCCGTCTCCTCGCCTGGAGTGGGGGCTTCATCATCCCTTCATCAACTTACCCCGGAGACTCTGGCGTCACCGGCCAACCAGCTTCATCACCCATCAGGCAATGGGTGTGCGGATCGAGTCCCAATTTTGGGAGTAACCTTTCTTCGAACCGCTACAACAAATAAACCAGGTGCTATTAATCCCAGCAATTTTTGCTTGTTCTGGTTTATTTTTCCCAAGGAATTATTACTCTGCTTTGTTCCATCATCTATACACAGGTCTATCAAATGGTGGCTGCATTAACGACGGCCGCATGGTGGTTCGGTCAGTTTCCGTACATAGTCCGGCGAACGCCGCATCTGTCACACCCTAGCTAGTCATGCATTAGAGTGTTGCATCATGTTTACTCTTTCATCAGAAATTTGAAATGGGGATGACAGAACCCCCAGTCCCCTCTGAAACCAACTAGGGTTTACTAAAATAATTTTCAATGAACCTGAAATGCCCTTCTAAAATGCCCATCATTTTTGTCTTGGTTCAGAACCTCTGCCAAAAGTGGTGCACATTTTCCTAGGCCATCTTAGGGTTTTTGAATTAATTCATAAATATTTGAATTTGGGCATTTAAAATAATATAAAATATTTAAATGCTCAAATATCTCCAAACTAAAATGTTTCATGTTGGAAATAATCCAACTATGGGCCAGGAATAGTTTGGTGATTTTTGAAGTTGCCTAGGTATTTTATTAAATTCAACAAAGTTGCAGATATATTAAATAAAAATAGAAACTGAAAAAAAGGGAAAAACTTCCCTGTGCGGCCCAGCCAGCTGGCCGGCCCAGCAAGCCAGCCCAGCCCACCACCGCCGTCGTCCTCCTGGCGCCAGTCGGCCAGGCGTGTGGCCGGCGCGCGCGCACGGCCGGAGCGCCACGCCACCAGCCCGTCTGCCTGCCTCCCCCCGCCAGCGCGACGCCGCGGCGCTTCTTCTCGGTGCCGCCCCGATTCCCTCGCCTTATCCCCCTCTCTCTCCCGTGCTGCTCTCTCTCTCTCTCTCACGGCCGAACACCACCGTCGCCGCCGTTCGCCATAGCCGCCGTCTCCGACCACCCCTCGCTCCCCCGGCTAGCTCAGGAGCTCCGCCTCGACTCCCTCTTCCTCCCCATCGCTCCACAGCTCCCCGGAAGCCCTGCATCGCCGCCACGTCGCCGTTCCCCTCTTCGGGCTCCGACCACCGTCGCCGTCGATTCGCCGTCTCCAGCGCGTCCCCGAGCCCACTCCGACGCCCACTGCAACCGCGGTGAGCTACGCCACCGTTTCCCCCTCTCCTCCCCCTCGTTTCCCCACCGTAGCCTCCTCCCCACCACGGCCGAACCTCCGCCGTCGCCAAGCTCGTCGTCGACGCAGCTCCGGTGACCATTTGGTCACCCCGGCGAGTCCAACGAGTTCGCAAGACCCCGTAGAGCATCCCTAGCGCCTCGCTTCGCTCGACTTCGAGCTCCAACCCTGTTCCCGTGCACGACCGAACCCCGACGGCCGCAGCCGAGCTCGCCGCCGTCAACTCCGGCCACCCCGAGCCCAACCACCACCACCAATAGTCGCGGCTCAACCTCAGCAACACGTAGATGCCTTCCGCCGTCCATTTGGTTGCCGGAATGGCAAAAAGCACTTTCGCCGCCGTCTCGGGCCTCGCCGGCGTCATGCCGCCGGCGGGTTTGACCTGTCCGACCTGAGGTTTGACCCCCCAGGGTCACTAACGCGTGGGCCCTGTCGGACAGGTAGTTAGTTAGTACTAATTACCATTAGTCAACCCCCCCTGACACTGACAGTGGGCCCCAGCGCCACTAATCCCTAATTAGGATTAATTTAAACCTGTTAAACCCCCCCTGTCACTGACGTGTGGCCCCCACACGTCAGGTTTGACTTCAGCCAGCCGCAGTTGACCACTGACGTCATGCTGACGTCATGCTGGCGCAATAATTATAATTTCTGAATTTAATTTAAATCAGGAAATTCCAGAATATTATTTAAACTTCAAAAATTCATAACTTTTATTCTGTAACTCCAAATTGGACAAATTATATATGAAAAATGATCAGAAAAATCCAATCTATCCATCTGTACTATTTTCATGCATGATCAAACAAGTTAAATTGATGTTTTAAGCAGAACAAGGAAAAGCACTTTAAAAGACCATATTTGAACTTAAAATTTGAATCCTTGATTCAAATTTGTTCAAACCCCTCTGTTCTTAGTTGCATTAGCCCAACACACTCATATTGCCATGTTTCATGCATGCATCATATTGTTGCACATTGTTTGGTGATGGTTGTGTATCGATGTCCTTCGCGACAGGTTCTGCCCCCGAGGAGTACCGTGATTACCCTAACGAAGAACCATATCAGTGCATCGAACCATCAGGCAAGCAACCAACCATTTGATCATATCGATACAATCCCATGTTCTCGCTCCTGCTCTCTTTTACTGCATTAAGACAACGCGTTTCAAACTGCTGTGTGCTACGGTAGTTGAACCCATTTCCTCTGCATGACCTGTCATTGCCACAGTAACTAGATGAAACCCACTAGCATGTGTAGGAGTTGATTGAGCCATGTGTATGTGTTGTTCCTACCTTGCTATGCCTGCTATGCTTAGAGTCGTGTCAGGTCTGGTTCATCTGGGTGATGGGCTAGAGTGAAATGATTATGTCGGTAATGAGAGTGGTGTGGTGAACACGATTTGGTAAAGGTATCGATGAGAGGCCATGTAGGAGTACATGGTGGGTTGTTTCATTGAAGCCGACCTTAAGCACTGAGATCTGTATGTGTGATTTAAGAATCAGCTACTACCATGCATTGGGCCCGAAACCAATGGACCCTCTCGACTTCTTATTCACCTTAGTTCTCCGTCCAGGAGTTGCAAGTAGTTTCTGGTGTTTGTAGCCTACTGGAGGCCGTGGACAGCGCTGACCGTAGGGGTGGGCTGTGATGCGGTAGGTACGTGGCCGGGTGTACCGAATACCCGTTAGGTATCTCGGGAACCCTGTTCACATCGTTCGGGGCCGTATGGGAAACCTCGGCCGGACTCCCTGCGGATGGAACCTGAATAGGCGATAAACCTGGACTGGAGGCTTAGGTGATTAGGTAGGTCGTGGCCGACACCCACGTTGGGCTTCCGCTTGAAGGTTGCCGAGTACATGTCGTGTAAACGACGGTAAGTGGTGAGAGCGTGTATGAAGAAGTACCCCCTGCAGGGTTAACATGATCTATTCGAATAGCCGCGTCCGCGGTAAAGGACTACTTGGTTGCCTATACAGTTCATAGACAAGTAAATGGAAACTACTAAAAGCCTCAAGATAAGTGTGAGTGCCGAGGATGGCTCTTCCATAGGAAGACGGAGGCGGATCCTCGGTAGTGTATTGAAGTGGTGAGTAGTGGACTCGTGTGCGCAAAACCATTTCAGTTGGAGTATCGTAGGATAGCCTAGCCAAGAGTCAAAGCTGGCTTGCTGCAATAACTCCACCAACCCTTCTTGATACTATGCATGTATGTAGGATCTGATGTAAGTCTTGCTGAGTACCTTTGTACTCATGTTGCTATAATCTACATTTTTACAGAAGACGCTGCAACCCCTTCTGATGGGTTCTATGTAGACGTTGACATCAACGAGTAGGCTAAAGACCCAGGTGGTGACCCTGAGCTTGTGAAGGACCACGTAGTATAGCTAGGCTTTCCAAGCCTCTTTTATTTTACTAGTTGTCTGTACTCAGACAAGTTACTTCCGCTGCCGGTTTGTATGACTGTATGACTTGTATGTTGGGTCGTGAGACCCGTACCTTTGTGTATGTTATGTATGGCTCACTGAGCCTTAAATAAAGTACTTGTGTCATAGAGTCATGTTGTGATGCTTCGTTGTATTTGCACATATCGAGCATATTGTGTGTATGATTGGAATGCTTGGTATGTGTGGGATCTGACTATCTAGTTGTTTATCTTTAGTAGCCTCTCTTACCGGGAAATGTCTCCTAGTGTTACCGCTGAGCCATGGTAGCTTGCTACTGCTCTGGAACACTTAGGCTGGCCGGCATGTGTCCTTCTTCGTTCCTGTGTCTGTCCCTTCGGGGAAATGTCACGCTTTGAGTACCGGAGTCCTGTTAGCCCGCTACAGCCCGGTTTACCGGAGTCCTGCTAGCCCAGTGCTACAGCCCGGACCCACTTGCTGATGACCGACACGTTCGAAGCTGGGTCATGGATGCCTGTCCCTGTAAGTCTGTGCCACTTTGGGTTTACGACTAGTCATGTCAGCTCGGGCTCTTTATCATATGGATGCTAGCGACACTATCATATACGTGAGCCAAAAGGCGCAAACGGTCCCGGGAAAAGGTAAGACGACACCCGTGGGGATACCGTGCGTGAGGCCGCAAAGTGATATGAGGCGTTACCAGCTAGATCGATGTGACATCGAGTCGGGGTCCTGACAGCGTTGGCATCAGAGCCGGACTGCCTGTAGGTTCTCCAAGCCAAACTGGTCGATGTTGAGTCTAGAAATTCTTTAGTTATATGTAGGGGAATTGTTTGTGGGTTGGAACGTAAGGCTCTTTTTACTCCTTATACCTTATGACTTTCTGATCTGAGTCAGTCCATTCTTCCACCGGGGGTTAAGGAATTAGGATCTGTTCTCTCTATCAGGATCACGAGTTACTAATCAGTAGTACCCTATAAGTTTGATGGTTACCAGCCTAGTTCAGTTCTACTACCACATTATGTTGCCAGAATGGTTTCAGAACTTTGATATGGTGATGTTGAGTGTGTACGAAATCCTTTGTCAAATGTCTCAAATCTTTTTTGAGCATTTACAGCTGTTATGCTGCCGAAATTTTGCTAGAAATTCTAATGCCTTTGCATTATGATTGTGCTTTCAGATGGCCACTCGCGACCTCAATCAAGTGGTTCGCCTGACTCGATGCCTAGATGTACCCGGCCATACTGCTAAGTTGGTCAGGGTAATGACTGAGGCTGGATATCGCTGGTATCCCGAGTACACGGTCGAAGAGCAATTCCGAGACTTTAATCAAAGCCAGTATCTCTGCACTGTCAGGATATTTCCATCTTATCCTGGATCCACCGAGCCTCTTCACTGCTCCTATGGACTCGGGGTTTCTATTGAGATGGCTGTGCAGGACGCCGCCTACTCTATGATGACCATTATGCGGGTCAGATCTGGCCTATTTCGGGACTCTGATTTCCGGTATATGCCAGGATCACTTCCGGGAGCACAAGGGTATCTCCAGGCTATCTATGCTGACCCCACCCAGGAGGATTCACGGACTCGCACCACTGCTGAGATGCTCGAGGATAAGGACCGTGAAAATCGGGCCTTGAGGTTAGAGCTCTTCAATACCCGTGCTGACCACTGGGCCACTTTGACTCGGTTCGCACCGGCGGTGCAAGCTGGATTCTCAGATATGCGTGATCTCTATCCTGTGAGATCCGCTCTGCCAGACGTGATGGTTTGGCGTGATGTAGGAGGCATCACCCCACCTCGCGGCCCCCGCAGGCCACCGTTTGTTGGTCCAAGGCCTCATCCTAGCCCCTATGGACCACAAGCTCCGCGAGACCGTCTGTTTCCGGATGATCATGTTGAACTTCCAGGCTATGGAGGAGACTTCTACGAGGACTACTACGGATCGGTCTGAGTTAGCAGTAGTATCACTAGTTCGCACTAGCTGTGTCTTCTATCGTCCCGCGTGACTCGTGGGTTATGACCTAGTTTGTACTCTTTCCGGAGGTGTAGAGAAATAATGTATAGGAGCTTGGAATGCCTCCGATGAGATGTAATCCTCTTTCACCGTAATAGTACTTGTTTGGTCTTGTACTAAACCCTGTATGGTGTGTATGACGATGGAATAAAGAAGCAGTTTCTGTATCTACCATGTCATACGGATGATCATCTTGCATTTCGAGTTATTCCTTACATTTTATCCTATGTCGGAATCTTATCATCCTGATTAAATCATTGTCTTGTTTACCTAGGATGGTCATCACGCGCGCTAACCCTGCTTCTCAAGAGCAGGCCGAAGGCAGTGAAGCCAGGAATGAAAATCTGCCTCATCCTCCTTCACTAGCCGAGGTGATGATGGAAGCTGAGAGAAACAAGCGGGAGACAAACCGTTTGTTGGAGCGTATTGAACAGAATACAGCACACCATCAGAGGGCTAACGTGGTGTCACTCAGTGATTTTATCAAATTGCATCCACCCACGTTCCACCACTCCGTCGAGCCTCTCGACGCTGATGACTGGCTTCGCAGTATCTCTCACAAACTGCGTTCCGCGCTGGTAGCGGAGGCTGACAAGGTCACCTTTGCTGCATATCATCTTGAAGGCCCCGCCAGTCTATGGTGGGAGAATTATGGAGCTATGCGCCCAGCGGGCCATGTCACTACTTGGGCTGAATTCAGCGACGCTTTCCGTGAACATCACATTCCGGAGGGTCTCATGGACCGTAAACGTGAAGAATTTTGCAGTTTCACCCAAGGCCGACTTTCTGTGGATGCCTATAGCAGGGAGTTTGGTAATCTCGCCCGATATGCAACTGAGGAAGTTTCTACTGACGCCAAGAAGCAAGCAAGGTTCCGTAAGGGCCTTAGTCCTGAGCTTCGCCGCGACCTCCGTCTGCATGAGTGCACATCTTTTTCGAAACTTGTCAACAAAGCCATCAGTGCTGAAACTGGTCAGACTGACTATGACGCAACACGCAAGCATGGACGTGACACGGGTTCCTCATCCGGTGCTGGTCCTCAGAAGCGCCGCGTGTGGGTGCCCAACACCGCCCTGCCACCCAGGTTCACACCGAGGCCATCTTTCCAGGCGCCTCGCCCTGTACAACAGTCTGCTCCAGCCAAGCCCTATGGGGGTCCAACCAATAATGTTCCTCCACGTACCAGTTCCGTGACTTGTTTCAAGTGTGGGGAATCTGGTCACTATATGCGTGAATGCCCCCAGACCAACCCCAATCAATCTGCTAAAGCTGTTGGCCGTGGCAAACCGACAGGAAAAGTATTCCACGCCAAGCCGGTCACCGCTTCACGTGGCCATGTCAACTGTGTCTCTGCCGAAGAAGCTCAAGAGGATCCCAACGTCGTTCTCGGTACGCTTCTTGTTAATTGCCACCCGGCATCTGTCCTTTTCGATACAGGAGCCTCTCATTCCTTTATATCTGAAAATTATGCTCGTTTGCATAACGTTGCATTCTGTGACATGCCATCCACTATGGAAATCTCTACCCCTGGGTCTAGATGGCAGACCTCTAGGGTAAGTTATGGAAATGAGATCCAAGTCGACAGACTTGTTTTCCTTGCGTCTTTGATAGCCCTTAAATCTTCAGATATTAATATCATTCTGGGTATGGACTGGATGTCAGCTCATCATGCCCAAATTGATTGCTTCTCTAGGACTGTTCAACTCACCCATCCTTCGGGGAAGATAGTCAATGTCTTGACCCGAATAGCCAAGCGACAATTATATTCTCTTAACGCCAGCCCTTTGCCAGACCTTGAGGACGTTCCGGTAGTCCGTGACTTCCCGGATGTCTTTCCAGAGGAATTGCCAGGTGTTCCACCTGACAGGGATGTTGAGTTCGTAATAGACCTCATTCCAGGAACCGTTCCGATTGCTAGAAGACCCTATAAGATGGCACCCCTAGAACTAGCCGAGCTTAAGAAACAACTCGATGAGTCCTTGAAAAAGGGTTTCATCCGACCTAGCTCTTCTCCGTGGGCTTGCCCCGTCCTATTCGTCAAGAAGAAGGATGGTACGGACCGGATGGTTGTAGATTACCGACCTGTCAACTTGGTCACAATCAAGAACAAATACCCGCTTCCCAGGATCAACGACCTGTATGATCAGCTCGCTGGATCCTCAGTCTTCTCCAAGATGGATTTGAGGTTGGGCTACCACCAAATCAAAATCAGAAACGGGGACATTCCTAAAACGGCCTTTGTTACTCGTTATGGCCAATACGAGTACACCATCATGTCCTTCGGTTTAACCAACGCTCCAGCCACCTTTTCTCGGTTAATGAACTCAATCTTCATGGAGTATTTGGATAAGTTCGTCGTAGTTTATCTCGATGATATACTCATCTACTCCAAGAACGAGGAAGAACATGCCGAACATCTAAGGCTAGTGTTGCAGAAACTTCGAGAGCATCGCCTTTATGCCAAATTTTCTAAATGTGAATTCTGGTTGTCAGAAGTGACCTATCTGGGTCATGTAATATCTGGTAAAGGTATTGCTGTTAACCCTGAGCGAGTTCAAGCCGTCCTTAACTGGACTCCACCTGAATCAGTCAAGCAAGTTCGGAGTTTTCTAGGCTTAGCGAGCTATTATCGTCGCTTTGTCGAGAACTTCTCCAAGGTTGCCAAACCTCTAACCGAACTCCTCAAGAAAGATAAGAAGTTCGAATGGACTCCACAATGTGAGCACAGCTTTCAGGAACTGAAAAGACGCCTGACTTCTGCTCCCGTGCTGGTACCGCCAGACTTCTCCAAGGACTTTGTTATCTACTGCGACGCCTCGCGACAAGGACTAGGTTGCATTCTCATGCAAGATCGACACGTAATTGCCTACGCTTCACGGCAATTGCACCCACATGAGGAGAATTATCCTACTCATGATCTAGAGCTTGCAGCCGTAGTCTATGCACTTAAGACCTGGCGACATTACCTCCTCGGTAATCGTTGCAAAATATTCACTGATCACCAAAGTCTGAAGTATATTTTCACCCAACCGGATTTGAATCTCAGGCAGAGACGTTGGGTTGAATTGATCACCGACTTCGACTTAGGAATAACCTACACCCCAGGGAAAGCCAACGTCATGGCTGATGCGCTAAGTCGTAAATCTTATTGTAACAACCTGATGTTACAACAAAGTCAACCGCTTCTCCATGAGGAATTTCGGAAGCTTAACCTTCACATTGTTCCTCAAGGTTTTCTTTCCACCTTGGTGGCAAAACCTACCCTTACGGATCAAATTATCAAAGCACAGAAGGTAGATCCGGGAATCTCCCGCATCAAGAGGAACATTCAGAAAGGAATTGCGGATTGTTTCTCCATTAATGATCAAGGAGTCGTATACTTCGGGAATCGACTAGTAGTTCCCAAAGTGCGCAACCTAAGGCGATTAATCCTTAAGGAAGCTCATGAATCTCCTCTCACTATTCATCCCGGTAGTACTAAGATGTATCAGGACCTACGCCAGAGGTTCTGGTGGACTAGGATGAAGAGAGAAATTGCTCAGTATATTGCAAATTGCGACGTCTGTCGTCGTGTAAAAGCAGAGCATCAACGGCCTGCTGGCACCCTTCAACCCCTAGCTATTCCTGAATGGAAATGGGATAAAATTGGTATGGATTTCATTACCGGTTTTCCCAGGACCAAGAGAGGGAATAATGCTATTTTCGTCGTGGTCGATCGTCTTTCCAAAGTAGCCCACTTCTTACCTGTTCGTGAGAGTATAACCGCTAGTCAGCTGGCAGATTTGTACATCTCCCGAATAGTGTCTCTCCATGGTGTTCCTTTGGAAATTAACTTGGATCGAGGAAGTCTTTTCACCTCTCGATTTTGGGAAAGTTTCCAAAATGCTATGGGAACCCGTCTTTCCTTTAGCACCGCTTTCCACCCTCAGTCGAGTGGTCAAGTGGAACACGTCAACCAAATTCTAGAAGACATGCTTCGAGCCTCTGTTATCTCATTCGGAATGGACTGGGAGAAGTGCCTTCCATTTGCCGAATTCGCTTACAACAACAGCTATCAATCTAGCTTGGGTAAAGCCCCTTTTGAAGTTCTCTATGGACGACGATGTCGAACACCCCTTAACTGGTCAGAGACCGGGGAAAGACAATTCTTTGGCCCGGACATGATTCAGGAAGCAGAAGAGCAAGTTCGTATCGTTCGTGAAAAGTTGAAAACAGCCCAATCCCGTCAAAAGAGTCAATATGACCGAAAACATAAGGCTATGACTTTCGAGGTTGACGAGAAGGCTTATCTTCGGGTCACCCCTCTGAAGGGAACCCATCGTTTCGGTATCAAAGGCAAATTGGCTCCTCGTTACATTGGACCTTTTCGCATTCTTGCCAAACGAGGAGAAGTTGCCTACCAGTTGGAACTACCTCCGCACCTCTCCAGAGTTCACGATGTCTTCCACGTTTCTCAACTCAGGCGTTGCTTCTCGGATCCTATCCGTGGAGTGGACCACGAAACGCTTGATCTCCAGGATAATCTTACATATCGAGAATACCCCATTCGTATCCTCGATCAGGCCGAGCGTACCACTCGACGTCATAATATCAAGTTTCTCAAGGTTCAATGGTCGCACCATTCTGAGGATGAAGCAACTTGGGAAAGGGAGGATCGTCTTCGACTCGAGTACCCCGCCTTCTTCCCGGAGGAACCCAAATCTCGGGACGAGATTCTTTTGAGTGGGGGTGAGTTGTCACACCCTAGCTAGTCATGCATTAGAGTGTTGCATCATGTTTACTCTTTCATCAGAAATTTGAAATGGGGATGACAGAACCCCCAGTCCCCT
Source organism: Triticum dicoccoides (assembly GCF_002162155.2). Classification (NCBI taxonomy): domain Eukaryota; kingdom Viridiplantae; phylum Streptophyta; class Magnoliopsida; order Poales; family Poaceae; genus Triticum; species Triticum dicoccoides. The sequence continues at coordinate 419,104,211 of NC_041389.1, read as the reverse complement.
CTGAAACCAACTAGGGTTTACTAAAATAATTTTCAATGAACCTGAAATGCCCTTCTAAAATGCCCATCATTTTTGTCTTGGTTCAGAACCTCTGCCAAAAGTGGTGCACATTTTCCTAGGCCATCTTAGGGTTTTTGAATTAATTCATAAATATTTGAATTTGGGCATTTAAAATAATATAAAATATTTAAATGCTCAAATATCTCCAAACTAAAATGTTTCATGTTGGAAATAATCCAACTATGGGCCAGGAATAGTTTGGTGATTTTTGAAGTTGCCTAGGTATTTTATTAAATTCAACAAAGTTGCAGATATATTAAATAAAAA
>NC_041389.1:419089502-419101303 GCF_002162155.2 Triticum dicoccoides | reverse complement strand
GTTGCCTATACAGTTCATAGACAAGTAAATGGAAACTACTAAAAGCCTCAAGATAAGTGTGAGTGCCGAGGATGGCTCTTCCGTAGGAAGACGGAGGCGGATCCTCGGTAGTGTATTGAAGTGGTGAGTAGTGGACTCGTGTGCGCAAAACCATTTCAGTTGGAGTATCGTAGGATAGCCTAGCCAAGAGTCAAAGCTGGCTTGCTGCAATAACTCCACCAACCCTTCTTGATACTATGCATGTATGTAGGATCTGATGTAAGTCTTGCTGAGTACCTTTGTACTCATGTTGCTATAATCTACATTTTTACAGAAGACGCTGCAACCCCTTCTGATGGGTTCTATGTAGACGTTGACATCAACGAGTAGGCTAAAGACCCAGGTGGTGACCCTGAGCTTGTGAAGGACCACGTAGTATAGCTAGGCTTTCCAAGCCTCTTTTATTTTACTAGTTGCCTGTACTCAGACAAGTTACTTCCGCTGCTGGTTTGTATGACTGTATGACTTGTATGTGGGGTCGTGAGACCCGTACCTTTGTGTATGTTATGTATGGCTCACTGAGCCTTAAATAAAGTACTTGTGTCATAGAGTCATGTTGTGATGCTTCGTTGTATTTGCACATATCGAGCATATTGTGTGTATGATTGAAATGCTTGGTATGTGTGGGATCTGACTATCTAGTTGTTTATCTTTAGTAGCCTCTCTTACCGGGAAATGTCTCCTAGTGTTACCGCTGAGCCATGGTAGCTTGCTACTGCTCTGGAACACTTAGGCTGGCCGGCATGTGTCCTTCTTCGTTCCTGTGTCTGTCCCTTCGGGGAAATGTCACGCTTTGAGTACCGGAGTCCTGTTAGCCCGCTACAGCCCGGTTTACCGGAGTCCTGCTAGCCCAGTGCTACAGCCCGGACCCACTTGCTGATGACCGACACGTTCGAAGCTGGGTCATGGATGCCTGTCCCTGTAAGTCTGTGCCACTTTGGGTTTACGACTAGTCATGTCAGCCCGGGCTCTTTATCATATGGATGCTAGCGACACTATCATATACGTGAGCCAAAAGGCGCAAACGGTCCCGGGAAAAGGTAAGACGACACCCGTGGGGATACCGTGCGTGAGGCCGCAAAGTGATATGAGGCGTTACCAGCTAGATCGATGTGACATCGAGTCGGGGTCCTGACAGCATCCAAAACTCGAACCGACCTGTGAATTCAGGCCTTGCGATGCCTTTACCGCATCACGCCGCTACCCTGCATCGACATTGACTTCGGCGCTAGGCCATATTTCTTTCATTACTCACTTTGCATAAATTATTTGTTATGCAACAATTTTTATTATTATTATTATTACTATTATCTCCGGTTTGCACTATTTTTTGTGCATAGGAAAATGATCCAGCCAGACTATATCCTTTGGCGTCACCTCGGCTGGACGGGGGGCTTCGTCAACACTTCATTACCCCATGTCGGGGACTTCGGCATCACCCTGTCGTCCTGCATTGCCCGGTCTATGTCACCACTTCGGACTGCCGAGCTCTTTGCTCCGCCACCTCGGGACCGGCTTGGGGATGGAACCTTGTCCCGCATCAAGCTCGGACCGCGTCATCAATACCGAACACATTAACCAGCTAAGTTGTCTTCATGCTCAAAGTTTTAAATTTTTAACTTGTGTTCGGCTCGGCCAAGCATTATACTTTTTTGGAAAAAAGTTGCTTGTAAAAATTTCCTTGTCCAAACTTTGTTTGTGATGCGCAAATTCAAATACCTCGTTTACTTGGGGGCTTCCTTCATGAAGCTTTTTCCTCTTGCATATGGTTATACTTGTACGGCTTTGTTCCTTGTTCGTGTATTACGACGGGGACCCCCATGGTCGTATACTCATGGGTCGGTCAACAAAGTTTTGTACAATGCGGATCCGAGCATTAATGACGTAAAGTACTTGGATACATAGAGTCATTACACATAATTTGTGATTTTACTATGGATATCGATCCTTAATACGGCCACCCGTGCCCGCATCAAGGCTCAGGGGCTATTGGGCTTCGGGCTTATTACTTACAAATATTAAAGGGGCACATCGATCCCCTGATCTGGTGTTGCCACCCGACCAGTGTCTCGGGGGCTACTGCATTGCCTGCTCTATGTAGAAAATTTTAAGTGCAATACAGTTTCCGAGGAGATTTTGATCCTCAGGTTGGTCGGCCGCACCCAACCTGAGTCTCGAGGACTGAGCACGCCGCTTTTTGTGTCCCGAAGTATTCTGCCAAGTTAGGACTTGATCCTCAGACCGATTTTGCAAATCAACCTGAGTCTCAGCGGCTACGGGGATCAGCGGTCTTATGTCATCCTTCATGTGCATCTCGGGTTTTAGACTGATACACACCTTGAGGGCTACTGGCTATATATCTCGTCAGAGAATAAATTGCATCAATAAAAAATATTGACAAAAATCAGCCCATGACCGAGGTGCTTAACCACCTCGGAAGCAGTTCGGCATATAGCTCGGAAGCAAGTGGCTGGCTCCGTAGAGGGCCTTTCCGGCATTAAGCTCGGCTAAAATCCTTCAACTTTTTTGGACCAAGATGATCTATGACATCTTGGATATAGTCCGGCATTGGAGCTTGGACACAATCCGGCGTTGGAGTTCGGATACATTTCGGCGTTGGAGCTCGAAAGCAGTCCGGCATTGGTGCTCGGCTGCAAGAGATACCTTGAATGCAGTCCGGTGTTAGAGCTCGGATGCAAGAGGACACTGCCTCCCGGGAACAACTTCGAACCCAAGGTGTGGCATAAAAATAACAAGGCATTGATAAAGGCCAGAAACTTAAAGGGGCTCCTCGGATACCCGACGTATAAACTCGTCGAATGCATTTCGGCGATCCTCAAGATAGATGATGAGAAGATTTGTTGAACCAGTTTTCAAGACCGGCAACCGAAGATGAAGAACAGTTCGGAAGAATCGAGGAGCGTCCCTAACTTGAAGACCGGTTCAGGGGGCTACTAACGATGTCCTGGATTAGGGAGTACTCAACACGTCGTCTCCTGATCAGTTGGATTGGGCCGAGGACCTCCATGGCCGTATACTCATGGGCCAGTCCGGACAGCTGCCGCATACAAGGAAGAATCCACAAGACTTGGCGATCAAGACAAGGACTCCTCCCCCACCGGCGTATTCGGCTAGGACTCTTGTTATCCTAGGCCTCTGGTGTATTATATAAACCGGGGCCAGGCTAGTCGATATATACAACAACAATCATACCATAGGCTAGCTTCTAGGGTTTAGCCTCTCTGATCTCGTGGTAGATCAACTCTTGTACTACCCATATCATCAATATTAATCAAGCAGGAGTAGGGTTTTACCTCCATCGAGAGGGCCCGAACCTGGGTAAATATTGTGTCCCTTGCCTCTTGTTACCATTGATCCTAAGACGCACTGATTGGGACCCCCTACCCGAGATCCGCCGGTTTTGACACCGACATTGAGCGTGCATTGGAGGGTAGGATTGAATCCCCCGACGAATCGGTCTATCATCCTTTCTTTAGTAGCTACATCATGAAGGGAATACCGAGCCAAATGATTGAACTTGTTTAAATACTCACTTACGGACAGGTTCCCTTGTGTAAGGGCAAGGAACTCTCGCTGCTTGACCTTCATGATACCGGCAGGAATATGATACTTGTGATATTTGTCCTTGAACTTCTCCCAAGTAATCTCATCTTCAGCTGGCCACATAGCCTTAGTATTATCCTACTGGGTAGTAGTTGGCCCTTCCAAATAATGAGTAGCAAACGGAACCTTGTCGATATCTTCGGTGTGAAAAAATTCTAGCTTCTTCTCTATTGTCCTCAGCCAATCATTAGCTTCCATAGGATCTGCAGCTTGAGTAAAACTGGGCGTCTTGGTTCTCTGAAAATCTGACAACTTGGAATGATTGCCATTATTGTTATTATTCTGTCCAACCACAGCCTACATACTTCTCAGAAATTCAAGCAAGTCTTGGTTTCTCTTATCTTCAAACATGCACATAATCTGTTGGGTTGTCGGTGGTTGCGGTGGAGGAGGTGGTGGAGGCTGATATTGCTCTAGAGAATGTCTAGCCTGTCTCGTGGATCGACGAACGGGAATGTCGTCGCTACTATGACTGTTGCTGCCACACCTTGTCATCCTAGATTTGTTTCCCAATATGAAGCATCAAGATGAGCAACATCCATAAAAGGGAAAAGAATGAAACCAACCGATAACCCTAAGAAAAAGCGAAGAAAACCAAGGTGAATAAAAGTCACAACATAATTATACATAACCTCCATATCATACAAGGAAGTAAAAGCATCATGGAAAGTACGACGACATCATACAACCATACATATCGACATACTCATCTACTCGTGAAGGCAATGACCGCACTGGCAATTTGATAATCCCGCAGGGGTCTCCTCAACCTCGGACTCCGAGTTAGAACTGATAACGTTAACAAAAACCTTCGGAGCAAAGGAAACACGGCAACGCTGATGCATTGGCTCTCCCTCAGAAGTAGGTGTCGGATGAGGCTGAAGCATAGGAGTGACGGGAGTAGTGATAAGTAAAGTCCACTCGGCAGGAGACTCATGAGGAGTCACAGTCGAGGCCTCCGAGTTACTCTGAGGGGTAACCAAAGTGGGTGGAGGAATAGTAACTAGGGTAACTAGAGGAGTGTAAACAAGTGAAGGTGGATCGAAGGTGGATCGAGCGGCATCAAGAGCCTCTCAAGTGCAGGTCAGCTCCTGAGCTAGGCTAGAGATCAGGAGCTACCTAGCCATTATGTAATGAGAAAGGTGGTTGGCTGAATGGTCACACTCCGGATCAATGATAGGAAAATGGATGTGTCTAGTATCGAACATAGGCGGGTAATAAAAGAATCCTGGCTGTGTCTACATCTGGATCTCGTTGCAGCGCAGATCAATGAGAACCTCAAATGCAACAAGCTGGACCGCCTGGTCAGGTGAAGAAGCAAATCCTCCCTTGGTCGAGTGGGTATAGGTGTCAGTTAGGGTATTGTTGTGCATGAAGACCTCTGCATGGTACTCATACACCGCATCTGCGGGCTACTCCCGGTACATCGGTTCATCACCGTCGGGGTAGAGTTGGCGCCAAATGCTATGCAGAAGGTGAGGAAAAGTGGTTGGTGCCAGCTCGGGCTGATAAGGATAGGGAACAGAAGCCATCTACACTCACAACATTAGTCGGTCAGTAAACAAAATAAACTATATGCATGCAATGCAGTAACCAAGTGCAAATGCACACTCAAAACACCCAAGGACTCCTATCTACCGTTTTCTAGTGTGTGGGCTATCTAGGGCATCATATGTCAACATGGCTCTGATACCAAGTGTTGTGGCATCCCGGCTCAGAGCAACCGGTTTACCTTGCAATGCCAACCCAGAGATCAGGTCTTCTGGTAATAAAAAAACTTGGTACAGAAAACAACTGCTTTATTGATATCTAGCGGATACATAAGTTCGATGGGTACATGATGAAGCGAGGCCAAGCGGCACACACGGTGTGGCTAAACTTATGTACATTATTTAGTAGACAGAACATAGGCCTCGATGAAACTTCTACACGACAGCAAAAAGACAACATAACAGAACTCCATCTCATAGCGAGACTGTTGGACATGGCCTAGATCGCGACGAATGAAACGACTCCAACTCCTGGTACAGCTTCTCATGAAACTGGCATGACACGCCAGGTGAGTATTTTGAATGTACTTGCAAGCTCACAACAAACAAGGAAAATATGGCAAACAATAATAAGACATTTATTCAGTTTTAATGCATGACCATGATACAGTATCCATGAAGTGTGTGTGGTGCAGAGACATCAGTCCCTCGGGTGAACTTACCATCTTGGGTTACCTCAGAACCCATATGATCAACTTACCATCGTTATCCTCACTAGTTCACTTTCGAAACTAACATCATGGTCATTACGAGACCACTAACTTCTGTATGTGCCATCTCGGAATATTTAGTGTATAGATTAGTTATTACTGTTGACCCATGGTGTGACCTAGTACGAACTGTGTCCATAACTGAGGATGCGGCTATCGATAGAATATACAGATGTTAGTACACTATACCCACACCACGGAATTCATGGCCTCGTGCTCCAATTTTGGGTGGACCAATGAATTCCAACAAAACCAATCTATTGCATGACACTCTCCCAGCCACTCCAACAAACTTCCCTTTGGCCTAAGTCATGGGTGGGTCCGGATGCCCACTCTGGACATCTGCCACCTTCATGGTCGACCATCCTCGTGGCAGAACAAAAACGGTCCCAAGTGGGGACAATCATACCATACACTTTGGGCACACAAGGTTATGGCTACCTACCGAGCTAGGGCAGCGCGAGCACACAATCTTCCCTGGTTGGAGGCACCGGCAAGAGGCATGACAATAAACCGAATTAGGGCCTCCCCATCCAGGAAAGTGTGGTTGCACTAGTGAACTCAATTCGGTGGCACCATGACTCGATCAACAACTTATTCAAGTTGAAGTAACATCATGTGTAACTTGAATTTAAAATGAATCGAGTCATAGTATGAAATGAAATGCACGGGTCATGAATGTGAAAAGTAAATGCATTATCATAAGCATAAACATATAGCATGATCTCTACTTCACATAATATCAAGTTGACATGTATGTTACTGCCAAGATATAACATGAATGAAATAACATGCATAAGGGTTCATATAGCAAGTTATATCAATTAAATGCACTTAAAATGAATTTTAATTCCAGTAAAAATCATTGCTATTGCAATGTCATCCTTGCAAATGGTTGTTGTCGCTTGCCTTAGTTCAAAGGAGTGTCACAATACTCCTGGTCTTCTCCAAGGCAATCAGAACCTTCTAAAATTATTTGAAAATGCAAAAAGAAAATGTCACATAAAGCCTTTTATTGCACTAGAAAATATCTACAGCAAGAAAAATTCTCAACTTTTTGCATGTAGAAAGGTTAGCTCATAACAAAACTAGTGCAAAAGGAATTGACTCATTTTGACCTATAGATTAGGAGATACTGCTGGTCAAAGTTGAGTCAAAATATATGAATCTAATTAAAATTCAGAAATTCCATAAGAGGCCACGTCGAAGGCGTATTTTCAGAATACACCTCCACTTACCCCTTCGGGCGAGAGAGAGAGAGAGAGAGAGAGAGAGAGACTGACAGGTAGGGCCGGCTGTCAGGTTTAAGAGAGTGAGAGAGAGAAACAGAGGTGGGCGGCTCTGTCGCCGGTGGTTCTCTAGCGAGGATACCACGACGACCGCCGGAGAGGAGGGGAGTGGATAGGGCACATCAAGGCGAGCACGGGTGTACCCGAAACGACGTCTGAGGTGGACGAACGGCGTCGGAACAGTCGTCTCCAGAGATGGCGGGCAGCGGAGTGCCATGATTTCAGATCTAAAGCTATTATATTTTCATGAATATATTTACGTTATTGGTCTTACCTGCGAGTTGTATACACATATTATTGTGTTGAACCCTAGACCCCAAGGTGATAATAACTGGGATACTCTATGGGGATGACTATAATTTGAGGAGTTCATGTATTCGCTATGTATTAATGATTTGTCTTGGTTCTCCATTAAAATAAGTATCTTAATTACTCTTAGTTTTCAATACGACCCCGCTGCCACGGGAGGGTAGGACAAAGATGTTATGCATGTTCTTATCACAAACATTATGACTATAATACGGAGTACATGCGTACATATGATTCATAAACTGGAGCTAGTATGTATCGCTCTAGGTTATGACTATTACATATTGAATCTCATCTAAACACCCCATCGCTACTCCATGCCTACACTTTTCTGCTATTGTCACTGTTTCAGTTACTACTGCGATACTTGCTACAAACTTGTTACTACCGCTGCTACCATTACCGTTACTCTTCTATCACCAATATCATATTACTGTGCTACTAATAAAATTCTGGCTCCCCTTGTGTCGAATCAATAAAGTTGGGTTAAATACTACCCCCTCGAAGACTATTGCGATTCCCTATACTTATGGGTCATCAGTAACCAACATGTTCCTCGTGCATGTTGTCATCGAGGTTGAACACCAGTAGGCGGAGAGTGCTGAGCCCAATGAGGATGTCAACCTCTTTTGTGGCCCTAGCTTGTGCATCGTTGTGTTGAGATAGAATCTGTTGTCGTCATAGCTTTCTTTGGGCGTCACCGCCGGCCCCAGCTCTTGTAGAGGAATGACAATGAGAATACGATGTATTTTGTGGCATGTTTTTCGCAAAGGACAACTTCCACGCCATCGGCATGATTCCGATGCCAGAGAGGGCGGTGGGAGGCGCTACATGGTTTGGGTCCTCCATTTTCCCGGTCATTGGGGTGGTGGACGGTCGGTGTCGCGGGTTGCAGGGGTAGCGCTGTGGTCAACGGGGGCAAGGTAATTCCCCATTTTTACTAAGACTTTCTCACCCAATAGGAAAAAGGGATAGGTGGTGGGGGAGGGGTTTGGAGAGAAAAGCTAAACAAGGACAGACACAGTGGATAGAAGCTCCCACACAAGGTGGGTCTAGGGAAGGATTAGAGAAAAAGCTAAATATTGACAATTAAACTTTTGGGGATGGGCTAGTTAGTCCTTAATTCCCCAAATCAAAATTTAATTCCCCATATTAGGTTTTGGGAATGGGTTAGAGATGCCCTAATTAGAGCATCTTTAGCACATCTCCTAAAAGCTACATTTGGGGCCAAAGCAATTCATTTAGGGATTCAACCCCTAGCTAGCAGATCCCCGATACACTTAAGTCCTTAAAATTATAACTTTCCATCCCTTAAAAGACATCATTTGGACTAAATTTAATCCAACAAGGGCAACTCTTAGGATAACTCTAGCGGAGGTCGCGTAACCCGCAACCACACTGTCGTTGCCTCCCACCTTGAAGTTTACTGCCCCTTATGCCACCCTGCTACACATGGCACCACTCCTCAGCCATGTCGCAGCCCTAGCACCCTTTCCCCCACTTTTTCCTTTGTTGTTAGTGCCGGATTCGGTTGGATTCATCGTGGTTGTTATCATTGCTGCAAAGGCTCAGTCTGTCTATGGCAAACCCCGATGTTGCTGAAAATTGAACCGCGTGAGGTTGGGAAAGTAGATGGAGCCTCGTGCATCATACCACGCCAGTTGACTGCGCAGAAATGTTCCTTCTTCGCCGACGGCGTGGCCGAGCTCCCGCCGCTCCCATTAGCTCGGCCTTGAGCTCCCCTTCCTAGAGTACGCACTCCGACGAATCATCGTTCTGCATCAGTGCAGCCGTCGAATCCATAGACAAATCATATAGCGCCGGCGGTGATGCCTCCCCAGTTCTAATGAACCCTTCAGTGCTCCTTTGCGGCTGCAAGTAGCCCGTTTTTCAAAAATCAACGTACATACTAAGCAATCCCAAGTGAAACTTCTTCTCTTCTAGTGGCCGCGAAGGCAAGGTATAACCCATATCTCTTTATGTTTGCAATTAGGTATACAACTCATTGCTTAAAACATTACACACATGTAGAGAGGATTCGCTTGCAACACATGGATATGGGTCGATTTAGTGAAGCTTTATGTAAACAGACTACTACTATCGATCACTGAGAGAGAAACTCGATGATGTGCTGGTAGACACACATGAGAAGCAAGTCCAAATCAACGAGAAGCAAATCCAAATCAACGACAAGCAAGCCCAAATCAACGAGATGCAAGACCAAAAAAATAAATTTAAGAAGCTTGGCCTTGCACACCTAGTTGTTGTGGTGATTTAGTTCATAGTCCTTGGGTCATCAGTAGTTGTTTTTCTTGTGGGAGCCGTTGCATTGATGTTCTTAGTTTAGGCCACAACGAGTAAAGCTATCTAGTATGTCCTTTTTTGTTTAATTTCGATGCTTAACCTATAGTTCGATGTTGATGTATTGTTAATGTAGTAGGCAGCGGACTGTTTAATTGTGTTATGTATGTATGATGTTATTTTGTCACTTTAAGTTGAATTATGCAATGAACTAGTTTAAATGTGTCTTTTAAATGAATTTATGTAAAAAAGAATGTCTTCAACAAAAATAGTTATTGGAGGTCCGCTAGGTGAAGAAACGCTTATAATCCCTTGAAGATTACAAATAAATAAAAATAAGTTAAATATTTTGAACTTTTAGAATAGGGAATCTGCTATGCTATGCTCTTAAATACTCCCTCCGTCCGAAAATACTTGTCATCAAAATGGACAAAAAAGGATGTATCTCAAACTAAAATACATCTAAATACATCCTCTTTTATTCATTTTGATGACAAGTATTTCCGGACGGAGGGACCATCGTTGGTTGCAATGCCTCAACGAGTACAGGGGGTAGTACCGGCCGGTGATGGTGGAGATGCTCTTGAATGTTTTTTGGAAAATCACATCTAGATTTCTTAGGCTATAATAGAGTGTACACTGCTAGTAATAGTTATTAATAAGTATATCTACGTACCACGGTATTGATTTTGAACCTTGCAGTCTGCATTTGCTCAGCTGCTACAGGTTTATGCACCTGCACGATGTACATCTCGCCGAATACACTAATATATACCGAGCATATTGGACGTACGTTACCTGTGCGATTATAATTTCACATCGTATAAAATAACTATCAATTACTAGCTTTCAGATCGAGAGCAATGTAAGTAGCCACGTAGGAGCTAGTAGATGTACTCTCCCAAACGTACGTTGCCATGCATAGATGCATACCCGTCGACCGTCATCGTATTTAGTTATGCACGATATGCACCGTGCGTATGCAGTGAAGAGCATATCTATATTGTCAATTATTGTGGGTTGTAAGTAAGCGTGTCTACGGCTCTGCACGAATGGGCACTGAACGAGTATCGAGTAGCGAGCACATTATGAACTCGACTATAGTATGGAATCCACTTTTTTTTCATCTGTTCCATTGGAAGACCATAGATCTTGCGCAGTAGATTATTCAGAAACGCTAAAAGAGAACAAAGTTTCGTTAATCGCTTCAAGCTCGTTCTAAGTTCGAATGGAACTTTGAGTAACATATACTCCTAGAAATTTCCTTCTCCCCCATCTCTCCCTGTGTCGCTAACCCGCAGCGGCCTGGAAGCAACCCAAACCGTCGCCGCCACCACCCCCAACCCATCGTACACCGATTCGTACCGTCAGAGGGCAAAGTCCATGCGGCGGCGGCAAGGCCCTCTCTCCATCTCACGAAGAGCACGAGCGGTACGTTGGGAAGCTTGCTTAATGGAGGTGCGGGGCTCGGCGTGGCACAGTTGGTCCTGTGACAGCAAGGGGTTGGAGGTGTGTCGCCCGTGAGCATGCGAAGGCGCGCCGACAAAGCTGGTTGGCACAAGGTCGTGTGGATCTGGCGGCGCGACGCGAGTGTGCGTGGTCACCCCGGCAATGTGGATCTAGCACTCTTGCCCGTGCACCGACGAGGGGTCGTGTAGTTGTGCTTAGTGAAGCAGAGTGCGAGGGTGGTGCAGTTGGTGCGGTCCGGTGTCCTAGACGGTGTCCTAGACGAGGGTTGGAGCTGTAGGCGGCTGTGATCGTGGTGTGGCGGCATGCCGAGGCTGGAATGTCCCTTGGATCCGAGGAGTGTGGTCGAAGAAGAGATGGTCGTTGACAAGGGGTGCGTCATGCTGGCTAGCATGGTTCTCGCCGGATCTGGCACAACACACGGCGACAAGGGGCACTAACCCAAAGCAGGCTTCTCCGATCAGTGGGATCTATTATGGGATCCTGAAGTTTGCCGTGCAATGGACTGGAAA